>NC_056728.1:915432465-915709965 GCF_019279795.1 Protopterus annectens
TGAAACATCATCTTGATAAGATCATATCATTCTCTATAGGAGATATTATTTTAGCTGGTGACTTTAATTGTATACTACATGAAAGTGATACTACCACTATAGGGAAAAGAAGAATTACATCTAATGCAAAACATTTAAATGATTTTGCTAATTCTTATCATTTGAATGATATTAATAATCAGATAGATTCAAAATCATTACCATACACCTTTTTTTCTAACAGATACAAAACTTATTCAAAAATAGACAGGGTCTTTATTTCTAACCAGATGGTAACAGATTTAATTAATTCCAAAATCATTTCATGTCCTATATCTGATCATAATTCAATTGTTTTTGAATCCATGATAAAAAATACTCATAATGCTCAGATCAAAAGGATACCAGCATACTTAACTCAACTAAAAGACTATAAAGAATATATACTTTCAGAAGTAAAACATTTTTTAGACATAAATAATACTCCTGAAGTCTCAATTGTTTATGTTTGGGATGTCTTAAAATCATATCTATATGGACAAAGTATCAGAAGGTATAATAATAAAAGGAAATCTTGGGATAAGGAATTGTTAGATATTCAAAGTAAATTCGACTCTTATAAACATAATAATAAAGAAAATATTATGGACAAGAAAGTTATTGAAGAAATAAACAAACTAAATGAGAAATACAAAGAAATTTTAACTCATAAAGTTAAAATAACTTTAGAGAAATACAAGTTTTTGTCTTATTCAATAAGCCCCAAATACTTACATAGACTTAAAAATAAAACAAAAGGTTGAATAAACAAAACCATATCAAAGAAATCTTTTCTCTAAGGAAAAAGAAGAATGTTTCTAGTATACCAGAAATACTAGATGAATTTAGAAATCACTTTCACAAAATTAACCATAATAACATTAACATGGAACCTAAAGATAAAATAAAGGAGTTTATAACCACAAACATGAAAAAAAGCTTAATAAACAACAGATTAAACTATTGGACAAGAGTATTTCATATACAGAAGTTATTACACAAATAAATAAGCTTAAATCAAACAAAGCACTGGGTAATGATGGTATTATACCAGAGATATATAAAATCCTTTCTAAAAGTACATATTCATTAATACATAAGGTTTTTATTTTGGCCCAAACTGAATTAATAACCCCCCCATCTTGGCAATATACATTTATTTCGCCAATTTTAAAACCTAATAAAGATCCAACTAGATGTTCTTCATATCGGCCCATCTCATTACTTAATGTTGATTATAAAATGTTTATGAGTATTTTTGCTGATAGACTGAAGACAATCATTCCCGGCATTATAGATATAGATCAGACAGGCTTCATTGTAAATAGAAATACTTTTGATAATATAATAAAAACTTTAACATTAATTGATTTTGCAAATAGGAAAAAGAAAGATTTAACACTTATTAGTCTTGATATAAGTTCAGCATTTGATTCAGTAAGTTGGGACTATCTGTTTGCCTTACTGAAGTGCACAAACTTCTCAGATGCATTTGTAAATCTAATTGAGCATTTATACAAAGGAACGTTGGCTTATATTAAGGTAGGAACATACGTTTTACAAAAAATACCCATTCTTAAAGGTACAAAACAAGGATGTCCACTTTCTCCACTATTATTCACTTTAGTAATGGAGCCTTGGGCTAATTTGATCAGAAACAGTACTGACATAGAGGGTTTTGAAATAGATGAAAATACAACATCCAAAATTCAACTTTTTGCAGATGATGTTCTAATTACATCAACAGGATCTAATTCTTCTATGCAGTCTCTATTTGATAAAATGATGAATTTTAATAAAGTATTTCTGGTTTAATATTCAATGAAGAAAAAACTAAAATACTACCTATATATACACTAAAAAATATTCTCATTAGTGATTTTACTAAATATGTACCCAATTCAGGTCAGATACTTATTTAGGTATAATACTATCTAAAGATATTAAATCTATTATATATAACAATTATAATACCTGTTTTCTTAATATACAAAATATTTTTAATACCTGGAATAATATGTTTTTTACTATGGAGGAGAGACTTACAATTATTAAAATGATAATATTCCCCAAGATTTTATACTTAATACAATCAATAATACTTCCACCTACAAAAATAATTATCAAGAAACTGAATACACTAATGTTAAATTTCCTATGGGCACCTAATAGACCTAGGATTGCATTAAAGAAACATATTAATAGCTGGTCTCAAGGGGGTATTTCTTTTCCAGACTTTAATTTATATACTATCTCTTCTATTGTAAAAGTTATTACTTTATTAATAGATCAGTCATATGTCACAAAATGGAAAGATTATTGGGAGCTAATTAGTATGCACTTCATGAAAATCTCCTTAACACATAAAAATATGATTGTAAATAACTCCATGTTATGGTTACTAAAGGAATTTTGTACTTCACCTATTACACCTAAACATATGGTTTGTTACCCATTAAATATTATTATTAGCTATCGTAACTTTATATTCATGCACCCTAAGTATAGGGAATGGAATTTTATTGTATTCCTATAATGTATACTCAGGGTATGCTTTTGTCATCTACTTCTGAAGGAACTCATTTAGCTATAGATAATGATCTAAAGTACTGGTATCAGTTGATATCTGATAATAAAGTTAAAAATCTAGATTTCTTAAAACAAGAATTTGATCTAAGAGAAACTTGCTGGTTAGAGGTTCAGACCTTTAGACAACATCTCATTAATAAAATAGATCTAATGTCTATAACAGTTAAAGAATCTATTCCAACACTGATTGATTACTTGATATTAAATTTACAACAAAGTTTCTGATAAAGGTAAACTTTCATACATACATAAAATTATCAGACAAGAAGCTTTTTACAGTGTAGATTCATACTGGAATTATTTCACTTCTATTAATGGGGACCCACCAAATCAACAAGATAAACAATATATATTGGAATCTGCTTATAGAACTACGTCTTCCATTGTCTGGAGACTTTATACATGGAAATTTTTACATAGATCTTTTATACACCTTTGATGATGAATAAAATAAATAATAAAGATAATTTATGTAAGAGATGTAATGTAGAAATTAATGCTGACTGGGCTCATATGTTTTATGACTGTATAAAATTGAAAGAATACTGGAAGTCAATTAATGAATTTTGCAGGCTCTTTTACAGATAATTTCATTATTTCTAAATCTCTTATATTATTCAACACACCTGTACCTCAAAGTGTTAAAAAGATTAAGCTTCCCTTGTTTTGGTCTATTCTAGCAGTGGCTAGGAAAATAATAACTAGAAACTGGATTTCAGATACACCTCCTTCGTTCAATGAATTTAAAAATGTTATGAATATAGTCTGCCATATGGAAATAAACACAATTAGGACAAGAACAACTAGAAAAACATCTTATTATATTGTATGGGATAATTTACAAAATTTGTTAAAAAAATTCTAATTTCAATAGCACGGTATTTTAGTTTAATTAATTGATCTGATTGTAGTGGATGTCTTTGTAAATACTTTAGTTGTTTTGTTGAATATTATAATAATACCTATTTTTAATTACTTGTATAAAATTGTTATGATACTTCTCTTATATGTTAAAACAATAAACCTGTTTTGAAAAAAAAAAAGAAAGGTTAGGCTAATTTGCAGACAGTATTAGTTGGTACATGATAAATCAAGGTAAAACATTTCTGAGACCGTTTCAGGTATTTTTAGGGTATCGTTTAATATATTACAATAATCCTTAATCATACAATGTTGAAAATCTATGTCCAAAGACCATAATATTAAAAGGCAAAAACGTTGAAGACTACAATGTCTAAATTCTCAAATACTTAAATCCCTTTAACAGTGAGAAACCAGGAGCAAGTACTAATGGGTATTGCAGGTGTGCAAACCTAAGAATGAGTGCTAACATGTGTCCTGCAGGGGAACACCTCTGGGAGTTATATATTTTGGTCTTCAGTATTTTAGTCTTTCTATATTATTGTCTCAGGATTATGATTTTCAAGACTGTGATAGTAAATTATATACTCATATTTAAAGACAGAAAGATATTGAAGTGATACCCCAACTCGTGTCCAAAAATTGGAAAAAGGGGTTGTGGATGGATCTTAGGAAGTTACTAGGCTAATGGCCCTAGGGCCCTTAAACGCCTAACCAAGTTATACCCTTATTTCCACGATCAGCACCTATTCCCCCTGTCCAAGAGAGACATGGTTAGAACCCCCGCTATGAATTTTCAGTTACCCATCCAATCATCCACATTGCCTCTGATGAGGGCCAATGAAGTGCTCTGTTTGACATGAAGTGGGAGTCTGTTCCAAAGGTGTGGTAACCTCTGCGAGACAAATCTGTCCCTCCAACAGGTTCTATTAATGTAACATACCAGGTTAAGGTCTTTAGATTGATTAGCTTGGGTGCCATTTGACTTGCAGACATGCAACATTTCCAATAAAGCAGGGTCAGAGACTGCCTTACATGCACGGCAGAGATCGCCTCTAAGTAGTCTGTATGAAATAGAATAAGGTGACAGTGATTTCAGATGATCCACATATGAAAGATGCTGAAGATCTTGAATTTTCCTTGTGAGGAACCTTTGCAGTCTCTCCAATTGCTGCAGGTGCTTGGAAAGGTACATACCAAAAGGGATGTTGCACTCAATTATTGGCCTGATGAGGGAAGAGTACAGGGAGTTATAATTTCTTTTTTGTTTTTCTAGAGGCAATGCCCTTACTTTTGAGATGAGAAATATAGAATGCCCTTCTTACTATTGTGCAGGCATGGTGATCAAAGATAAGATTGTTGTCAACCTGTACTGCCCAGGTCTCTCACCACTGAGTACATACTTAGGGTGTTGCTACTGATGTGGTAGTTGGCAGAAACATTGCTCTTATTGAAAGGGATGATAATACATTTTCTGCATTGAATGTAAGGCCATGACTTTGGCACAAATCATCTCTTGGAGGATGTTGACAATTTCCAAATGATATGACCGCTCCCAGTTTGCAGTCATCAGCAAGCTGTCAGCCACAGATCTTTAGTTTTTTGCTTCTACTTTGGAAAAATAGATTCCAAACGGTAGAGGTCCCAAGACTGATCCCTGTGGAACACCACTGGTTACAGGTCTGCTGTTGGAGGTGGATTCCACTATTTTGACTATGTGTGTTCTACTAGTGAGCCAGTTAAAGACCCGTCTAATGATATAAAGGTTGACACCTAGTTGGGTGAGTTTGTCAATGATGTCTGAGTGGGGGGATAGTGTCAAAATCCTTGGCTAAGTCCAATAGATTTCCCCTCATCCAGGGGCTTGGTGACTGTCACAAAGAAGTCCACCAGATTTAACAGACATGATCTCCCTCTGACAAATCCAAACAGAGTAGGGTCAAGTGTTTGGAGACTACCTACATCTTTGCTGATAAGGTCTCTACCTTTTTTAATTTCTCCATATCCTTTGGGTTTCTAATACAATGATGGGAATGGACCTCATTCCTAAGTCAAAGTATGATTAAAGTTCATGAAATTAGTGTTGTTTCACTCTTTGATGTCAGCTAAAAGTGCTCTTTGCAACACCAGCAATGTGCCCAGTAATGACTCCTTCTGCAGTTTGTATGGAGTTACATGTATTGGTAGCATATCTAAATACGATTTTAGACTCTTTTTTTTATAAGACCCATTGCTCCTACTACTATTGGAACTATTTGGGTTCTTTCTTCCACATTGCTCTCATCTCTGCTTGCAGATCCCAATATTTTATAACTTTATGTCTCTCTGTAAGCAGAACACTGTAGTTACTTGCTGTGGCAATTTCAGTGATCAATGCTTCTTTTCCTGGACCACTATATCCAGTTTTCTAGCATTTATCTTTTGAATTGTTGGTAATGGATGATCCCATGTGATGCAGACTTCAGCATTTTCTATGATGCTTTGTGGCTCATGTTTCCAGTGCTTTTCAGCCACTTCAAAACCATAATGTTTGCACAAGCCTCAATGCAACAATCTTGTTACATTACTGTGCCTTTCAGTATACAGTCCTTCTGCCATCAGTAAGTCACAACCAGCAACAAGATCCGTGACTGTTTTCAGTTCGGTTTTACAAAACCTACATTTGTCTGTTTCTCCCACATGTTCAATGGACTTTGTAAACCAGTGTGTACGTAGCCAACTACCATGAGCAGCCAATATTAACCTTTCATCTGTTTGACTTCACCTCACCTAAACCATTCCTGATCAACATGCGGTTCTTCCAGATGTTTTCTATACCTGCAGCTATATTTCTGCATTTCCTACATTTCTTGCCTTTTCATCTGATCCTTCACCTTATAGGTTCATAGGTAGGTACTAGGATATTGGCCCTAGGGCCTATATAAGCCTAGCCAAAAAAGTTCCCTGGCTTTCACTACCCAAGAAAGTTATTTTCCTGTGCCCCGTCTAGCAGAGCCACAGAAATGATCCCACAGGTGAATTTCCTATTTCCCATCCAACTGTTGAGATTTTTTTAAGAGGGCTAATGAGGAGCTTTGCTTGACAAGAATGGTTAGTCTGTTCCAGAGCATGGGAAATCTCTGGTACAGGAATCTATTCCTCCAGCATGTTCTGTTTATTGTGGTGGCAAGGTTTAGGTCCCTGGAGTGTGTGGCTCGGAGGGATTGGGTTTCTTTAAGTGTAGCATGTCCAGCAGATCTGGATTTGACATGGCTTTGTATGTTAGGCAGAGGTCGCCTCTGAGTAGGCGATAAGTGACAGAGTAGCGCTGGAGTTTTTTGAGACGGTCTGTTTATGGCATTAGTTTGAGGCCAGTAATCCTCTTAGTGAGGTACTTCTGGGGCCTTTCTAGTTGTTGTAGATGTGTTGCGAGGTACATGCCAAATGGGGCATTGTACTCTATATAATGGGTCTGATGAGGGATGAGTAGAGAGAAACAATGACCTTTTTTTTTCCTGGAGGTGAACCCCTTTGTGATGAGGTGTGCCACACAGAAGGATTTCCTGACTACTGTGGCAATGTGATTATCAATGGAGAGAATACTGTCCACCTCTGTCCCAAGGTCTCATCACACTTTCAGTCTTTAGTAGGCTACAGTCTATGTGGTAGTTCATGGGTACAGTGTTTTTCCCACAGGGGATAATAATGCACTTCTTGGCATTGAGCTTGAGGCCATGACTTTGACACCAAGCATCAGTCCATATCATTAGGCGATTCTATTATGGCACCTAGTTTGCAGTCATCTGCGAACTTCATTAGCCAAAGACCTGCTTTATTAGCCAGGACTTCTGAGAAGTAGATGCCAAACAGGAGAGGAACCAGGAGTGAGACCTGTGATACTCCACTTGTCACTGCTCTGAAGTTGGATTTGGAGTAAGCTACTTTCACTGTGTGGGTTCTGTCAGTGAACCAGTGGCCACCCATCTTGTGACATAGGGATTTATGCCCAGTCTAGTGAGTTTATCTACAATTCTAGAGTGGCAATGGTGTCAAAAGCCTTGGTGAGGTCAAGATAGGCTGGTGTGCACCACCTTACCCTCATCCACGGCTCTGGTGACTGCTTCAAAGAAGTCAATCAGGTTTAGGAGACATCACCTACCTTTTACAAACCCAAACTGAGTGTGGTCCAGAGTTTGTAGGTTACCTATGTCCTTGTTTATAAGCCCCAAGATGATGCATTCCATGGCCTTGCAGACCAGGCTCATCAGGCGAATGCGGCAGTAGTTCCCGGGGTCCATGGTGGCATCCCCTTTGTGGAGTGGGATAACTGTCGCTGTGTGCCATTCACTAGGCATAAAGTCTGAAGTGAGGCTATGATTGAACATGGTACTTAGGTGGGGTGCCAGTTCATTCTGTAGTTCATGGAAATGCAGCCTGGGATGTTGTCATGTCCCATGGATGCTGTGTTCTTGGCTTTGGAGAGTGCGGTCTTTACTTGTGCCGCCGTGATTACAGGGGCTTTGCATTCTTCTGGTATAATGATGGGCCCTTTGGGGGGTGGGGAGGGGTGAAGTTTGCACTGAACCTATCTGCCAGGATGTTGGCAATATCAGTTGGTTCTGTATATCTAGTGCCATAGTGCTGTAGCTCAGAGCAGATCTGAATGCCACCATTGAGATTCTTGACATAGCTGTAGAATGCTTTGTGGTTGCCTTTAGAATCGGTGGTGATTTTATTTTTGTAACTAGCTTTGGAGGATTTTATGAGGGATCTCAGCTTCTTACTGAAACTGACCAGGGAGTTCCTGCAATCAGGAGATTTTACTCTTTTTTTGCAACAGCTTCTTCCTTCTGTTGGACAGTTTGCTTATGGCAGGGGACCACTAGATCAGCTTCCTTTTTGGAGGATAGCATCTTGGTTCTGTTGGGGATGGCATGATCCATGTACTCAAGTATATGCTTATACAATGTATTTATATAGGATTCAGCAGTCATACCTATATTTTTCCATCTGTACGGGTGTTGTGAAGCTTGCCACTTCTGTCTTAAGAAACATGAAGTTGGCTTTGGAGAAGTTTTTTATAGTGGTTTCCTTAATTGGGGCGGGGGCAGGATATTAATGTCTAGGGTGATTAGCTTGTGGTCAGATCTGACCAGCGAGGAGTTGACCTCTGGCATGGAACATCGGTTGCCCATATTAGTAAAGACCAGGTCCAGGATATTGCTGCCCCTGGTGGGGATATGGACAAGCTGATCCAGGGCATTGGAATTTATAAATTCCAGAAAAGAGTTGAGCAAATGAGTTAGTACAGGAGCAGTTTTCCCAGTTGATAGGAGGGTAGTTAAAATCGCCCATTATTAGGGTATTGGGCTGTACCTTAATATTACCCAGTATATCAAGAAACGTGGAGTGGGCATCCTGGGGCATGGCGGGGATCTGTAACATGCTACAGCCTGGATTGCAGTCCTGCCCAGTGTTAGTTGCACTTGGATACTTTCGGATGCATTATGTTGAGCAACTAGCCTGGAGGTGTGAATATCCTTAATGAATATGGACATGCCTCCTCCTTTAGTGTTTCGGTCAAGGTTAGATGGCTGAAAGGTGTGGTATGAGTTATAAACTTCAACAACAACAAAGCACATCCACCACTTCTGGCCAGACAGGAAAAACGACACAACCAGGATCCAATGTAGAAAGTTTAATAGAAAATCCCTAGTGCCTCGGCTTAGAGCCTTCAAAGGAGAAAAAAAGACACAAAAAGTGCCCAAACATTTATAGCACAACCAGTTATCATTAATTACTTAATTACTTTCAATTAAACTAAAAACAACTTTCCAATCACATTCCACATTAATACCTACTGGGCTTAAAGTCCCATACTTTAAAATAAAAACAGTCTCTTTATACAAAAGCCTTTTCTTTACATTCAAATTACATCCCTTTCCACAAATATGTTCTAATACAGTACACTGCAACCCACCTGGACTTTTATTATATTTTTCAAAATGTACTGCAAGAGGGCTTTCAGACTTAGCATTTTTAATGTCCCTAACATGTTCTTGAATTCTAAGCTTAAATGCCCTCTTGCTTTCACCCACATAGAACATGTTACAAGGACATTTTATAGCATAGATTATACCTTCTGTATTACATGAAAACGTGTGGTTTGCTTTAAAAGAGATTGCATTAATACATGTGAATGTATTACATACATATTTACATACACTACATCTTCCACATGAAAATGTGCCTACTACACTAATCATAGGATCAATACTGCAGTTAGGGGTGGAGAAATTAGCATGTACTAATATATCTCAAATGCTTTTACCCTTATGGTATGAAAATATGGGTACTTTATGCATTTTCTAAGAGAGTTCTTTAAACTTTAAGAGAAAAGTCCAATAATGTTTAATCACACCTTTTACTTCACTAGATAAGATGTCATAAGTAGTGACTACATAGATTTTTCTTAAATTGGACATTTCATTATTATTTCTACTAATAGACTGCCATGTTTGTGATCTATTTGTCTGTGGAGATTCCCTTTAGCTTTATTCAACAAAGCATATACATTTTGTTTACAATAGCCCCTTTCCATAAATAATTTAACTGTTACATTAAGCTCACGTAATAAATCTGGGCCATTGTTACAAAGTCTTTGAACCCGAAGGAATAGGGTAGCGAATTTATTAAATGGGGATGATGACAACTCTGCTGCAAGAAAATGCATACCCTCCTCAAATCTGCGATGTATTTTACTTATAATTTTTCCATTAGTTTCACCAGTTAAACAAATATCTAGAAATGTTATTGATTTACCTGTTTGTACACCATCGAACTTTAAAGCAAATGGATTATTCTGAAGTTCATCTATTAAATTAATAACTTTTTCATAACCCCCTTTACAAACAAAAATTAAATCATCTATGTACCTATAATATTGTATTACATGTTCCTGAAAAAATGTTAAACTATACAAATAATCCATCTCAAACTGACCCATCATGATATTAGCATACATGGGGGCAAAAAGCTGCCCCCATTGCCGTACCCCGTAATTGATGGAATACGTTGTCATCAAACTCAAAAAAATTATTAGTTAAACAAAACTCAAATAATTCAGTAATATAGTATGTTAAAGGGCTATCCCCCAATGCTTTTCTTAATGCTCCAAGTCGGTATCTATCTTCAATACTGGTGTACAAACTTTTAACTTCTATAGTTAAACCAATACATTTCCTCTGACCATGACAAAGATTTTATTTTTTCTAAAATATCATAACTATCTTTAATAAATGAACACTGTTTTGTAACATATGGCAACAAGAAATTATGTAAAAACTTGCCCATACTATTTAGAAAATATTTGCATGCTGAAACAATTGGACGTCCAGGAGGATCATGGATATATTTGTGAATCTTGAGCAGACAGTAAAATTTGGCAATTTCACACCCCTGTACACCAAATTTATTTTTAACATCACCATTAGAGAAATAGCCCAATCTAGCACCCTTATTCAAAAGGTCCAACTATTTATCAGTGACTTTCTCATATTCTTTCATGCAGCTTCTTCTATAGGTAGTAACATCATTTAGATGGTCATAACACATCTTAGGATAATGAGCAAAATGCATTATTATAACAATTTCCTTTATCTGCTGGTTTGAATATAAGTTGTTGATTTTTGATAAGTCCCTGTAATGCTTGCCACTCTGATTTTGTGACATTATACTGAATATAATTCCTAGTCATCAAAAAATCATTATACAATGTTTCTAATGCAAAATCAACCATAGAGGAAAATTGTACTATCCCCATGTGATTAAAAGCTGGCACAAACTGATTTTTTCAGCACAATATTAGAGGCGTCTAACTTTGAATATGCAGCATACAATATGAGAAAGCCAAAGGTTCCTACAATTTACAAACTCAAATGCTATGGAACAACTTGTTACCACTCCCACAAGAGGGGAAAACATACTGGACCTGATCATCACCAACATGGGGACTCTATGCTCCAGACCAGAAGTGTATCCCTCACTGGTAAGATCAGACCATAAACTAATCTCACTGGATATTCACATTCCGACCCCACCCCCTGCCCAGAAAACCACAGTGAAAAACTTCTCTAAAGCAAATTTCACACTCCTCAAAACAGAGGTGGAATCCTTCAAAGCCCTCGAGCCTGTGGAAAATACAGCCCAGTCCGCAGAATCCTTTACAAACGCATTCTATGAACACCTTCAGGAATGCATGGATCATGCAATCCCAAATAAAACCAGGACCCAATCCTCCAAAGGCAGACATCCTGTCTGGTGGACCCCAGCCATAAACAAACTATACAATAGAAGGAGGAAGCTACTACATGATAGAGCAAAATCCCAAAAAGGGAAGGTATCTCTGATCAGTATTAGCAAAAAACTACGGGCACTCATAAAATCGTCTAAGGCCAGCTTCGAGAGAAAAATTGCACAGGACACTAAGGATAATCACAAGGCTTTCTTTAGTTAGGTTAGAAACCTGGGTGGGAATTCCCAGATATGCTCAGAATTAGTCCAAAATGACAAAAAATACATCGAACCCACAGACATTGCCAACATCCTAGCTGACAGGTTCAGCGCAAACTCCCCCCCCTCCCCACCAAAAGGGCAAATATCTATCCCAGCAGAGTGCTGCCCCCCTGACATCTCAGATGCTCAGGTAAGAGCCGCCCTCTCCAAAGCAAAAAACACAGCATCAATGGGACCAGACGGTGTCCCGGGCTGCATCCTACATGAACTCCTAGAAGAGCTAAACTCAAACATAAAACTACTGTTCAATCTTAGCCTTACTACAGGATATGTGCCCAAAGAGTGGCGTACAGCAACAGTGGTCCCTCTTCATAAAGGTGGTGCCTCAACGGATCCTGGAAACTATTGCCCCATAAGCCTGACTAGCTTGGTCTGCAAAGCTATGGAAAGGATCATCATGGACCTCATAAATATAGATATTGGGGACCTACTACAAACACTGGATCCTACCCAGTTAGGCTTTGTTAAGGGCAGATCCTGCCTCTTAAACCTGGTTGATTTCTTTGAAACAGTCACCAAGGCCATTGACGAGGGGAAGGTGGTCCACACAGCCTACTTGGACCTCGCAAAAGCCTTCGATGCAATACCCCACTCGGGCATTATAGATAAGCTCACCAGCTTAAATATAAACCCCTATGTCACTAGATGGGTTGCAAACTGGCTCAAGGACAGAACCCACATGGTTAGAACTGCTGGAGCCATGTCAGACTCCAAACCAGTTACAAGTGGCATCCCACAAGGCTCAGTCCTGGGACCTCTCTTGTTCAGTATATATTTCTCGGAGGTACAGGCCAACATGGAAGGACTGTGGCTGACCAAGTTCGCAGATGACTGCAAACTGGGCGCCATAATCGACTCTTCAGCCGACACAAGCATCCTCCAAAAGGGCCTCATAGAAACAGACAACTGGTGCCAGAGCCATGGCCTCAAGCTAAATGCCAAAAAGTGTATAGTCATCCCTTTGGCAAAACAAAGTGCCCACAAATTACCACATAGGTGGTAATCCATTAAGTACAGAAGAAGTAATTAGGGACCTGGGGACCCAAGTTGACAGCAATCTCTTATTTGACAACCACGTGGCCAAAGTGGTTAGAAAAACATTTTATATAGCCCACCTAATCATGAAGGGAATCACATCTAGATCAGGGGAGGTCATCGTGCCTCTTTACTCATCCCTCATCAGGCCCATAATTGAGTACAATGCCCCTTTTGGGATGTACCTTACCAGACACCTGCAGCAACTGGAAAGTCCCCAAAATTACCTCACCAAGAGGATCAAAGGGCTCAAACAGATGCCATATGCTGCTCGGTTAAAGAAACTCCAGCTCTACTCAGTGGCATACCGCCTGCTCAGAGGCGATCTGTGCCTGACGTATAAAGCCATGTCCAACCCGGAATTAATGGACATGCTGCACCTCAGAAAATCCAAATCCCATCGAGCTACGCACTCAAGAGACTTGAACCTCAGCACTGAAATAAATAGGACATGCTGGAGGGACAGATTCATAACCCAGAAGCTTCCTTCACTCTGGAATAAAATCCCAGTCCAGGTTAGGCAGAGTCCCTCATTGACTCTCTTCAAGAGGAATCTTGATGAGTGGATGGGGGATCGTAGGTTTACCCCGGGTATCACTTCTGTGTCACTGTTAGACAGAGGTACAGTATACTAACCTCGAAAAAGGGCATAGCAAAATTAATTTAAAATGGGTGGCGAAAGCCAAACACACTCTGGCTAGGCTTATAAATGCCCTAGGGCGGATAGCTTAGTATGAACCTATGAACATAGTCTCATCCTCTAATTCCGATATGCAAGAATAAAAACTGTCATCCTCTGATATACATTTCAGAGAATTAATTCTTACTTCTTGATTCTCAATTTTGTTATTTTGAAAAAAATTAAGTAAATGCAATTTCCTATCGTATGTAATCTAGGAATAACAGTGGGTACAAATTTTAAACCCTTATTGAGACTTCACTTTCTATGTCATTAAGCATATAACCTGACAAATTAATTACATAACCAGTTTGTTTCCAACATTAACAGAATTACATACTGTGTTCTTAGTCCCTTGGTTAATTCCACTGGACTCATTTATACCTGTGATACGTAGAGGACTGTCCCTCATATGGCTGTTTATCTGTGGACTCTGGGGCCGTTCTCGCTCTTTTGTTATTTCTATAGTCCCCATATTCAGTTCTCTGCCCCTTCCAAAATGTCCAGTTCATGTACCGTGAATCTTGTGCAGATGGCAACTCTAGAAAATCTTCAGAATCACTTTCCCATTCAGTGGATACTTCGGAGCCGAATCCTGAGCTGCCATTATGCTGTAGCTCCTCCCCCCATTCCCCTGAACTAGCTTGCATGTGGCGTCTCTTCTTATTGGTTCTCCAGGTAAACGCCACGCCATTATTGGAGTCCCGAATGTCTCAATGTAGTTTATTCTTTTTTATACTAAGTAAATCTTGCTCAAAATCTGCAAGCTTATTTTTAATGTCACAAAGACAATTTTGAAGTTGGTCATTACCTAATAACTGTGAAAGAGACTCACAGGCTACATTTATATCTGCTCGCAGCTTAGCTTGTTTAAGCCTGTCTCTTTCCACCAATATACTGATCCATTCTATAGAACAGCGGTGGGCTGCTGCTACCCACCTTGTTTGAAATCGTTGATCATTTTCATCCTGGGTATCAAAGAGCGTAGTAGGATACTTAAAAGCCCTCAGACCCCTTGGAGTAATGTCTAACTCCAAATACCGTTGTAAGCTTAAACAGTTCAGATTTACTGACAATTCCTTAGACATGAGCCGAACAAGTTTATCAAAGGCTTCTTTACATTCTGTAGACAAAGAATTGCCCACTCACTGTCCCACAATTGAAAAAGGATTGTTAATTCTTTTATGTTGTTCATCTAGCAAAAACTTCTTCCAGGGTATGACATTGTCACCCCCCCCCCCCCCAGAGTTAAATGTTCTGTATTTCTCTCACCCATTGGTGTGGTTAACTGGTCCATGGTTCGTTGACCGGATTCTAGTAGCTCTTGTAATAGCCTGGTAATGCAGGGGTGCTCTCTGGAGCCTTGAACCAAGTCTCCATCACTACACAGATGTCGATGTTCTCCATTTTAAGGAGTGCCTCGAGTGAATGCATTTTGAGGTTTAGACTTCTAGCAGTGAGTAGCATTACCCTCAGCTTTTCCGTGCTTGATTATACCTGCTACGGTGGTGAGTTTGCCATTTGAACCTTGCCTAAAAAAGGCACTATAAGGGTGGCAAGAGCCTTAGCCAGTCTCCGAGATCCCAGGGGCGACAGGTGCAGGCCATCTCTAGCAAAGCATCATGGTCTGTTGATAAAGTTGTCCTAGGCAGACAGACACTGGATCCCCTTAGAATGACACCAGAAGCTTAGCTAGTTGTTGAAGTCAATCAGTCATTTTGTCCTTGTATTGTGTTATCATTCTGGGTGATGGCAGGATGCTACTCAGGGCTAGGGTCATACCTACCTGGGTTACATGATCTGAGAGCTCCTCCATGTTTCTCTTCATGTAGTTCAGGGAGGTATGTCTCAGGTCATTCACACCAACATGGACAATGACAGAGTCATAATTGTACTTGTGCTGGAGTGACCTGAGTGCTTGCTTTATGTGGTGGATCCTGGCACCCGACAGGAAGCTGACATTCAACTATGACTAGTGTGTTGGGTACGTTGTTTTGCCTTATGGGCTGAGGTTGAGTGGTGCACTGATTTTATGGGATGTGTGTCATTTAGGTAGTGTTGGGGGTGGTGGTTGCTTGCATTTCAGCTTTGGAGCAATCTGGGGCAGATTTTTATTGACAGCCACTGCAAAAGTAGGTGCGTGTTTTGTGTTACTATGTGTGGGTTTAGGTGGTGTAGGTTTTGATGGACTATGTGTTGACTGTGCAGGTGTTTACCTTCTCCTCTTGACTGTCTAGTATAATCTTGGCTGGAAACAGCTTGGCTTCCAGTTTGGCTATATAATTGCATCTCTCACAGGTTGTAGTGTTGGGTGGTAGGAGGAGAGGGCTGTCGGTGTACATGAGGCAATTGCTACATTGTCCCAAGATGCCCAGATTCATCAGGTGGACAAGGGGAAAATACTGGGAGCTGACCCTCAGACATGCCTGAATAGGTGCTTATTAATTTAAGTACTAGAAACTGTGTTCCTCATAACAAGTGAGGAAAGTTGAGTGCAGCAGTAATTTGTAGATTATTTAGTGTTTGCAATGAGTTTTGAAGTGTGCTGAGCACAAGGAAACAGTTTTGCCACATTCAGTTGTTGCCTGATTTTTATCTACTACTGGTTTGATTTCCATTCCTGCTTGACAGCGATATGCTTCTGCTAGGTGAAGCAGGGAAGTTACCTTAGATTTATTCTCTTCATGTTTCAAAACTTTCACTACATTTGGGTCTCGTGAGGTTAAGCAGATATGTGTCACGACTGCAGATCTGTACATTTCATCAGTTTCAAAGAGGCCCATCCCTCCTTTGGAACAGGGAATATATAATCTTAGTATGCACGGATTTTTATAGATCATTTGGTGAGCATGAAGCATCCTTCTTGTTCTAATATGTAATCTATCCAACATGTTTTGGGGCCAATCAATCAATCCAAAATTAAGTTAGGACAGGAAGAGCAAATTGGTTTATAGCCTGGATTTTGTTCCTAGATGTCACAATGTGGTTTTCAGGATTAATTTAAGTCTTCTAAAATATTCCTTACTAAGTTTTACTTGCATTTGTTTGTGTTATATTGCTGATCCTTCATCAGTTTCCAAGTATTTATATACTCCCTCTTGCTCAAGTTCTTTTATATCACATTCTTGTCCCAAACTGATGTTTTCCTGGTGCTGCAGTTTTCCTACTTTAAAGGTTGCTTTTGCACATTTATCGAGGCCAAATGTCATTCTAATTATGATCTGAAAAAGTTTTGACAACCTGCAGCTGTGCTTTCAGTTTCTCATCTGATGAGCTATACGTTTTTAAATCTTTGACAAACAGAAGATGAGAAGTATTTAAACTTTGTTGTTTTCTAGGAGCCAAATTACAGCCATGGCCTAAGCTGTTAAGTAAACAGCTTAATGGGTTAAGGGCAAGGCAGAACAGCAATGGTAACAGGGAGTCACCCAGGAATATCCACCTTTGAATTTTTATCCCTGGGATAATAATTTGTCCTTTATCATGGTTTAATTGCAAAGTGGTCTGCCATTGTTTCATAGTCACTGTAACGTAGTCGATCAGTGTACGATGCATCTTATACATTTTTAAGCACTCTTTTATCCATGAATGTGGGATACTATCAAATGCTCTTTTGTAGTCAATCCATTCCATACTTAGATTCTTCCCTTTTTTACAGTTCTCCACTATGACTTTAACAAATTATCCTTTGTTCCATATGACCTTTTTTTATTGCCCTTTTGTTCTACTGCCATAATTGAGTTTTCTTCTAAATGACTATAAACTCTGTCAGCATCAGTTCCCGTGTATAGTTTATACATCGTCGGAAGGCAATTTATTGGTCTATAATTTTCTAGGGTAGCTTGAAGGTTCACTCTTAAGTAGGAGCAATGTGTTTTACCTGTTGTTAGCCAGACTAGTGTCTGTCCGAGGTGTGCATATAAATAGTTCTTATTCATGGCTAGGTCTTCATGCAAAGATGTTAATATTTTTAACCAGAAGTTAGGTGCTGCCTCTGGGCCTGGGGTTTTCCAATTAGAGGCTTTTCTTAACTTTGTTTAAATCTCTCTGGCTGTTCTTTCATCCCATTTCATATCATGTACCTTTAAACTTCTTATTCTTTCTTTTACTTCTTCTGTCCATTTAGCATCTTTATTATGTTCCACAGGATCTTCATAGATACTTCTCCAAAATGCATCTATTTTTTTCTTTTTTGGCAGTCTTTCAATTCCTTTTACCTTGTTTTCCAATTCACTATAAAACTTTTTTGGGTCATAACTAAATTGCCTATTCTGTACTTTTCCTTTATATTTATCTGTATAGCTTCTAAGTTTTTCCGCCTGTGCTGAAAGTTTTAATTTATTATTTGTAATAGTGCATGACAGATCCTGGTCTGTTCTAATACTGTGCACTGCTTTTATCACATCTATCTTTCTTAGTGTTTTTGTTGATCTCTTCCCTCTTCTATAGTCTTCTAACAGTGATACTTCTTGTCTTAACTGCTTTATATTTTTCTCTATTCGATACTTATGTAATGGTATTCAGTTTCTCCCCTTCCTTTAACTCACTACCCCATGTTCTTGTGGTAGAGATTTACCAGTTATTAATTTAGCTGCACAGTAACATATCCTGTTTACTTCTGTTATATTGTGTGGATCTCTATGGACAGTCCTAATTACTCTGTTCATTTATTTTATCATACGTCTGACTTTTGGGGTTTTATTGGCCTTCTGCAGTCTATTTCCTTCACTGATTTTAATACATCTATCTATATCCATTAAATCAAGCAACTCTTCGTTTAGTTCATTTTCTTCCAGACTGAGAGCACATCCTTTGTTATAGAATGACCGCAGGAAGTGTAAAACAATGAGTGAGGAAGGTTACTGAAAAACCAATCAGTAAAAACAAAATGAAAACTCCAGCAAAGCTAGAACTTCCACTGAGTGACCTCCCAAACATCTTGTATCAGAGGCACATGTTTCAGCTAATTGGCGATTCTGAATATCCATGACTTGTTTCTTCGTTTTAATGGACAATTTCAGGCCAATAAAGCCAAACCCCACTAGCTGTGGATATGCATATTTCGGCCTTGTTATGACCTCATCAGCACAGCACAAGCTTGACTAAGCATTAGAAACACAGGGCTGTTATATCCAGCTGATGTCCATTATCATTAGGGTCACTGCAAAAATATCCCAAATAAACTAAAAATCGCCAATTAGCTGAAACACCTGATGCTCATAGGGATCATTTGCATATATCCCATTGTCCCTCTGATGCAAGAGGTTTGGGAGGCCACTCAGTGGAAGTTTTAGCTTTGCTGGAGTTTTCATTTTGTTTTTACTGATTGTTTTTTCAGTGACCTTCTCACTCATTGTTTTAGTTTGTTATTTGGGATATGAGCATGAGTAATTTACTCAGTCAATGGATGGATAGTTAAATTCACCCAAAATCATGGTGTTCAGATGTATCTTGATAGATTCAAGTAGATCCAAATAGGCAAAGTGGGTGTGTCCTGACTCATGGAGGGGGTCCTGCAACTGGCAATGCCTTGAATAGGTGTCCTACCAATAGCCAACTACACCTGAATTATCTCCAGGCAATCATACTGTTTAATCATTCTGGAGGTGTATTTACCTTACTGAATACCGACACACTGCCTCCTCTAGATTTCATGCCTTTAGTTTGTGGTCTGAACGTGTGGAAGGAGGTGTAACCCAGTATGGCTGGAGTGCTCTCCACAGCCTTGAATGAGGTCTCCATAGCTGCACAAATGCGTGCATCTTCCAAGGTGAGGACTGCTTTCAGTGAGTGCAGTTTCATGTTAAGACTCCTAGCATTTCACAGTACAACCTTGAGACAGTTTTTAGATGGAGTTTTTGCATCACGAATTTTGTCTTTGAGACACTGCCTAAAAAAGGCACTATGGGGGTGACAAGAGCCTTAGCCAGTAGCCAAAATCCTAGGGGTGACAGATGAAGACCATCTCTAGCAAAGCATCGAGATCTGTTGATCATGTCATCCCAGACTGACAGATACTGGACCCCCTTAAAATGACACCAGAAACTAAGCCGGTTATTGAAGTCAATCATTTTCTGTTTGTATTGAGGCATCATCCTAGGTGAAAGTAAAATTCTCCTTAAGGCTAGGCACATACCTGCCTCAGACACAGAGCCTGAAATCTCAGTCATGTCTCTCTTCATATAGTACAGAGAGGTACGTCTCAAGTTGTTCAAACCGACATGAACTATGACGGAATCATAACAGTACCTGCTGTTGAAAGACATGAGTGCATATGTGAAATGGTGGATCCTGGCACCTGACAGACAGCTGACTATGACCTTTTCCTTATTCAGCCTGGTGAGAGGGACATCTGTGTGTCTCATGATGGAATCATCTATGACTAATATATTTGCTTTTGTGTTTTGCCTGAAGGACTTGACAGGTGAGACACTGGTGCATGAGCTATTATGTTTATTGTGTTCTGCAGAGGAAGTATTATGTGTAGCGTGCTTGTATGTGTGTTTGGGAGGTCTCTGGTGTTTAGGTACATTTCTAGTGAGGACCTCTGCATATGTAGGTATGTATGATGTGGGTCTGGGTGGAGTAGCAGGTGAGGTGTGTATGCTGACAACCTGCTCATTGCTGTATGTACTGACTGGTGTGTGAGAGAGCATTGATTCAAGATTCATAATATAGTTGCATCTCTCACATGTTGAGTTTGTGTGGACTAAGAGTAGAGGGGTTGTTGGTGAACATGAGGCAGTTGCTACACTGCCTCAGGATGCCCATGTTGACCAAATTGGCTGGAGAAACTGTCGGAAATTGTCCATCCTTAGTGGTAGGTAAATTTATATGGTCAGGAAAAGAGTTTGCACTTAGGAATGGCTAGTGGGTGAGAGGTATGTTGGTACCTCTGAGGCTAGGCTTAGTGTTCCACCTGACAGTAGAGCAGTGCCATGAAAAACCTCTGGAGGACCACAAGCAAAGTGTTAAGGGAAAATCTAACAAACAAAATGTTTGCGTCTAACCACCAACGGTAACCACCTCTATATGGCAGTGCAAAATTGTGCGCTACACACAAACAAGTGAACATGGGGCGCAAATAAAACAAGAAATAACTCAACTCAAACTAGCCAATAAGGATGCTCTCTCTGAGCTCTACTCCAATCAACCTTGATTAGATGGGACCTAGACAGCACTCTTCTCCCACAAGGGGCAGAAGGGCCTTTACTGACAAAGATGGCTTGAATTAGCTGCTCAGAAGTTACAAAACTGACTCAGAACAGGCAAACCTGACACTGGGCTATGCTGCAGCTGAACTAGTACAGTATACAGTAAAATGTGGCAAAAAAACTGTTCAGACAATTCAAACAGATAGTAGAATACAAATACAAAAGTGCAATATACTAGCAAAAACAAGCACTTATAGTTAGTTGGAAGCAATGAATGCCTCAGATCTTTCAGTATCTCAGTGAAGAGCTGGTTTTAGTGCTCAAGTGATACCAGACAGTCTAGATTCAGCAAGTCTGAATCTGGCCTATGCTATAAAATGCAGAAGTACTAGAAATTCAAAGTGCATAAAATCACAGTCATAACAGCAAAAAACAGTTTAAATAAAGCAACATTTCAACAGCTGTTCCCAGTTTAGAAGGGTGAAGGTGTGTGTGTGTGTGTGTGTGTGTGTGTGTATATATGTATATTATACACATACACACACACACATAAATACATTCCTAGGTGCATTTCCATTTGTCAGCTTAACAGCCAAATCCACCTGCATGTTTGGTCGACTGCTGCTCTGTCAGCTAGCTTACTGGAATGGTTTGTCATTATCAGACTAATTTTTAAGGTGGTTGTACAACCATGGAGTAAGTAACATATAAATATGGAGGTGTAAGGGCAATGTCTCCAGTGTAAAAAACGTTTTCTCATTTTTTTTTAATTCTGTTAGTGATCACAAATGTAATAATGTTTTGCTGGGATTTGTGATTGCCAGCTGTCTAGTAGTGTGTGTAACCACACGAGTGTTAAATTAATAAGAATAAATGTTGTGTTTATTAAATAGAACTGAATCAACTGACATAACTACCCTGTATAATTATTTGTTACAGAGCAGCTTTTTCACTGGGTTCAGGTACGAATAGGGTTATTTACTGGGTGAAGGTACTGCTGACTGCATGTGTTCTTCCTCTTCACTCTTTTACTAGTTTCATTCATAAACTTTTGCAGTAACATTAGTATGATGAATATAGCTACTGTACTTAGTGCATATGCCTGCAGTCTGTTTCATAATACTGACAGAAGTAGTACCGCGGCACTGCCAGTGTGCATGTCTAACTTCATTCATAGCATGAATGAACAAAGTAGCCTTCAGCACACATCTGCAACTTCATTAATTCCCGAACTTTGATCGTAAAGTCCTGCCATACTTGGAATGAAGACATTGAAGTAATGAAGTCATAGCTGTTTCTTCAATTCACTGTAACTTTGCTCTATCAGTAAGGCATTAAGGCAACAAAACACACTCAGTACTTCTTGCTTTAACTGTTATCATTTGTAACACAACCATAGCTTTTCAAAGCAGAAGAAAAACAAAGTGAAACTAAAATGTTACTGTAAGGCTAGGGAAAAGTTATCACTATGTAATCAGAGAGCATAAACCACGTCACAAAATTGTAATGCAGCCAATGCATTACAAGCTAAGACAACTAAATAAATGGCTCAAGATGAACCACTAAGTCTCTTTTGTTAAATTCTTCTTCACTTTTTAAGTTAAAGGTAGCACAACATTAATCACATTACTACTGTTTTATGCAAAGAAAAAATAGCACTTGTCCAATGAATGGATTGATTTTTCATTAACAACCTTAAAGACAGTGGATAAGATTCAACAATAAAAAATCACACGAGTGCTAAAGGCGAAATAGCATAGTCAAAGTAGCTCTGTGTGGCCTGGCACTAATTGTGCACTGCATAAAGAGGTCAGAATAAGCTGGTCATTCACTGATGAAAATGCAACAGGTAGCACACTGACTGAGAGCACCATGACAGTTACATGCCCAGTAGCTTAATGCAGATTCAACGGAAGCTGTTGAAGGCTGGGGGGTGGAGGGTGAGTGGGGCATCTAGTGATCTAAAAAGGGCAATGTTTTAAAATGGTTTACTACCTCAGCATAGGTTCACTTGGGGGACATTTTAAGGATAGCCAATTTCCTTTTTAGTGCTTGAATTAACATTTCCTGACTGGTCTTACCCATACCATGGCTGATAATTGTACATTAGCCCTAATGAGAACAACTGTGATCATACCATAGACAATTTGAGGAGACCCATGTAATGGGTGCAGCATTCAGGAACTGCCTCTATCCATTGGTGGCACGAGTGGCAATCCTGGGTGCATTTTCTATAACCCATCCTTAGATCTAAGTTGCATTTTAATATGGACAGGGATGAGCTTTGTTTTACTTGACTGGAGAGTCTTTTCTAGAACAGTGGCATCCTCTGTGACACATATATACCAGTCTCTCCACACCATTCTGTTGAGGTAACTGGACTGAGCATTTCTGAAGCCATTTGACTTCCTTATGTTCAGTTGGCCCATCAGTACTGGGTCAGAGGACACCTTGTATGCCAAATACAGGTCATCTCTTAGCACTCTGTAGGATATCTAGTATAGTGAAAAGGCTTTGAGTTGGTCCATGCAAGACCTATTGTTTAGGATCCTCTTAGTAAGATATCTCTGTAGGCATTCCAGTTGTTTCATGTGTCTGAACAGATATATGTCAAAGTAGGCATTATACAAAAATTATTGACCTAATAAGGGCTTTGCAAAGGAGGACAATAACATCTCCAGATCTAGTCACAAACAATTTGTTCATAAGCCGTGCAATATAGAAAGACTTTCTTATGACACTGGGCACATGTTTGAAAGTTGGGTCACTGTCCATACAAGTTCCCAAATGCCAAACAACTGAGTCATCTCTCAGGGTGGTACTGTCACAATTTGATAGTTCCCTGATGTAGACAACTTTCCAAAGGATACAATAATGTATTTTTTTGGAGTTCATTTTCAATTCATGATTCTGGCACCAGTTATTGTTTGGGACAAACCCTATTGCATGATGGTCATTTGGGGATTCAATAACTGCTCCTAGCTTGCAGTCATCTCAAACTTTGTCAGCAAATACCCTTTAGTATTTGCTTCTACTTGCGAGAAGTAGATGCCTAACAGGAAAAGTCTCAGTACTGAACCCTGGGGGACTCCATTGTTGACATATCTTTCTAGAGGTACCCTCCCTTATTTTGACCTATTATTTTGACATATTCACAGGGGATCAATATGGTGAAACATAGTCATTTGGAATTGGCACATTTTGCAGACCGACAGTAGGTGTTTGGATCTATTAAAGGATGGTCCTAGATTTATTTATAAAGATCAATGCAATCTGAAGCAACAGTTATGCTAAATGTAATTACTGCCATTTCACAGATGAGTCTAGGTTTTTTAGACACCCAGTCACTGGTTATCTGTGGAAGCTAAGGACATGTCGTACCAGACATGTCGTATATTTAGCTCACTGCCAACATTGCTATAATTTCTATGTAGGTAAGACTAACAGGAGCCTGAAGGAAAGGATTAGGGACCATACATACTGTTTCAGGAAGAAGCATGACTTTAGTGCCCTAGCCAAGCATGTTATGTCTACTGGCCCTGAACACACTTTTGCCTTTCAGGTATTGCATGTTATTAGTTCCAATTCATATGGGAGTGATACAGTAACTCGCACTGAAATAGTGGAACTGGAGTGGATTTTGAGGCTGGGGGCTCATCTTGACATGGGGTTAAATGACCACATTCCACTAAAGCCGGTGTTGAAGAATAGACTGCTTTAAGGGATTTTATTCATTCATCTATTTATTTATTTTCAGCCTAGTTGGTCCTTTTACAAGCCATGTTTTGTTTGTGGCTCAGGTTTTATTAATTTTTAGTAGTTTTTAGATCGTTTATGGCTATGTACGTTTAAATAGTATGTCTGTGAATGCTGAAATACATATGCTTCTTACGTTGCTATATCTCACTGGTTTAATTTGTTTTTGAAATGATGTCACTTGTATAAAACTTGTCAAGTGGCAATTAATGTTTGTCTGAAGAGGCGGTAATGTAATACCGTGAAAGAGCTAACGTATTTTTTCTTCTTCTTGTGTTTGCATTAAAATTTGGTACATCTGAAATTGCTGGCTGTGCTACTCATTTAATTCAGTACATCACAGTATTATTGCATCTTTCTGCCTGCTCTGTTTGAATATACAGTGCTAATCACAAAGTAAAAAGACACATTCCTTTTACAAGCACTACTTGAAAGAAGAATGAATTACACTCATGGCAAATAATTCAAAAATGTATATTTATTTGGAGGCTCTGACCCTAAATCCTCTCCATCATTGTACAACCACAACTACACACTACACAGAAATGAAATAAATGCAGAGTTGACAGGCTGTATGATAACACATACTCAAACATACATTGCACTCTTACTCCCTCATGTATGTTTACTATCTCATACGTGAACAAGTGCTATACATGCCCTTGAAAGACATCATCAAAATCTTAAAGGGGCAGTGCACACGTGATATAGTCAGTAATTAATCATAAGGCCAAGTCATGAATTAAACCATTAAAAGCAAATAACAGCTGTCTTAGTTCAGTGCTTTTGTCCAAATATCACTCAGACTTCTTCAGAACCAATTCACATATTGTTGGTGTTTCTGTGTTTGTCTGTGTATTGTTGACAGTGGAAGGACATGGGAACATATGGTCAATACCAGGCAAGTGATCATGAGAGGCTGAAGAGACCTAGCCATAAGCACCTTTAAGTCAACACGCTTAGAAGCAACTGTCACCCTTTGCAAGCACTTAATAGTGTCCACCTCGCAAATTGAGCAAGGCCATACAAGCCTACTCATCAAGGCTATCCTTAATGATAAACATCCTTGTTCTTTGTTTTGACCTGTAGTGTTAACTTATTCCATAGTCAATCAATATGGGGAGTTAAGAACCTATCCCTCCAGACAGTCTTGTTTATTTGTTGGTATACATTTAGGTCCCTAGTACAGGCCTTTGTACATCCATTGGTTTTGCAAAATAGTAGGAGGTCAAGTAACATTGGGCCTTTCATTGCTTAAAAAGTGAGACATTGGTTACCCTTGGAGTATATGGTACATTATGAGTACAGAGTTGTGCTAATCTCTTGGCGTAGCTAGAGGATTTAAGGCCTTCACTTTTCCTAGCTAGAATCCTTGGAAGCCTTTCCAGTTGAGAAAGATACTTAGATTCATATATACTTAAGGAAATAGAATGGCTATGGGTATTTTATTCAATGATGGGACAAAACCTTTTTATATACAACTGATACCCCTATCAGGATGGTACCCCAATCAGGATGGATGACTAATCTCTAGTTTAACCTGTTTCCTGTTGTGTCCTGTTCCTTGGCCAGTGTTTTCTCCATTGAATTGGGTATGGATTGATTTTTAATTTCTGAAACTTTCTATTAAATAAAACAGTATTACGTAGTATTTCTTACTAAAAGGATATCCCACTAAAGACAGCCAAAAATTTGGCCAGCATACTAAAGCCTTAGTAGCTTCCAAGACCCACAGTCAGATGCATGTCTTACTAAATTTAAGGCGTAAGGTACACATGATATACGAGTGTCTAATCCTTAAACAGCCCTGGAAGAACCAGAGAAACTGAAAAGGAAAAACAAGTACATGTGCATCCAGTATGGGAAGAAAAAAGACTCTTTGGCCAGAGGGTAAGAAACACAGCAAAACAGGGGAGAGAGGGAGAGACAGACAGCTACCATCATGGTAATATCTTACACAACTGTATTATGTCCTCCCTTATCACACTTGCAGTATTCTTTACTAAAGGGAGAGTACAAAAACTACTGGGGGAGATGGGAGGAGAAGGCTAAAGAGGACCCCCTACAATAAGCCATACAGGATGGCCCTGGCAAACCCAACTCTTGAGGAAGTTTAAAAAAGTTCAAAAACCCTCTCTTATCAGAAGCAAATGCCATCAACAGAACAGCTTTACAAATATACAGCTTAAGCTGAAGAAATTGCAGGCTCAGATGGCAGCTGGGTCAACATTTCAAGAACAAGATTAAGGTTCCAAGGAGGAGGAATAGGCTTTCTTGGGGGGGGGGGTTCTGATATGAAGGACACCTTTTAGAAATCGATGGCAAACCTAGAAGAAAGGGGTGGATTCAAGGGCAAACAAGCAGAGAGGGCTGACAAATGAGCTATAACAGATGATTATGCCAGACCAGAATTCAGCAGCTCAAACAAATAAGAAAGACAAGTCAAAATACTCACAGAAAGAGGGTCCAGTTCATGTTTGCAACATCAAATTAAAAATATTTTCCGCTTAACTATATAGGATTTTCTAGTAGTGGGTCTTCTGGCCTCCTGCAAAGCTCAAAGCACATCCTCAGAAAATTGGTTTCTCAAAGGAATCAAAACCCTAGCACCCAAAGAATCAAATGAAGGGTGAGTAATTAAGGGTGAATGAAAGATCCCTTGCCCTTTATGAGAAGATTCATCCCTTTATGTAACTTGTTAAGACTGCCCCTGGCCAGATGAAATAGGATGGGGAACCAGTGCCTTCTGGGCCAAAAGAGTCTCACCAACAAGGTTTTGGGTCTCCCCCACTCAATCTTGTGCACTACTCTTGGTAACAGAGAAGAAGAGTGATAGATTGACTTCCAAGATGGCTGCACATTGAGTAACAGCTTAATTCTCACTCTCCCAGTCTGAAAACAGAATCTTAGCAGAGGAAAGCCAGTAGACCTAGACGTCTAGGTACATTTCAGTAACTGACTAGTAATGGCACTGCCTAGATGCCAGGAAAAAAGAAATATAAAGGACCTGAAGGAAAATCAGCTACAAAAGAAGTTTTGAACAGATATTCAGATAAGGTGACAGAACTGCAAAACTCGGAGGTTGAAATGACGAAAAGACTGGCTGAATATGAGTCTGCACAAGAAGATATTTTTCAAAAAATAATAGAATTAGAGGACAGAGCACATAGGGAAAACCTTAGATTTCCTGCTGTACCACAGAAGCTGGAAGGACAGACTGTATTCATTTTATGAAAGCACAAATAAGCAACTGGACTGACATTCCATGACAAGAATTGTTAATTGAAAGGGCACATCATGTGTATGCTCCAAACCTGGCTATGAGAAAACAACCTAGACCTTTAGTAGTACAAATGCAATCTTACCAGCAGAAGGAGTTGATTCTGACAAAACTGTGGCAGAAGGACGAAGTACTAAAAGTGGGAGACAGCAGAGGGTTTGTGGAGAATGTCTGCTCATTGCAGACCAGGCAGAAGAGGAATAAATGTATTCCATTATATAGGGCATGCCAAGAAACAGGTGTGAGATTCAAACTGTTGTACCTAGCTATCTTCAAAATATTCTTCCCTGCAGGAACACAAACATTTTTTGATGATGTACATGCTAAGGAAAAATACAAAAAGTTTGTCCAACAAAAGTGAACTGTTAACCAGAAGGAGATTCTGCTTCTTGTTTTTCTGGTAATAAAGACCAAAGAGACTGTGCCAATGAAATATTTCTCAGTGTTTCAAAGGAAAATGACTGAAAGAGAAAAAAAGCACAGAAGATGACTAGAAGAATCAAGAGTGCACTGGAGATGTAGCAGAGACAGGGTTTGGGAGATGGAGATGAACAGAAATAAAACAAAAGAATCTGGAAATATTGCACTTTTTTGTACTTTGTTAAACTTGTAGGGGACTCTAAGCATATGCACTACTACTACTGTACATGTCATTAACATTTGGAGACTAAAATCAGTAACCTGGAAATTGACAAATGTGGGACTGCAAAGCAATAATATATGGAAAATGAGACAGAACAAGAAAATCTGGAAATATTGGACTTGTTTGGACTTTGTTAAACTTGGAGGAGACTCTAAAGCATATGCCCTACTTCATGTCATTAATGTTCAACAAATATTCAGAAGAGGAGGGAGATAGTTAATAAGTAAAACACATATTTTTCTTACAGTATTACTTAAGTGGTACATGTTAGAAAGTAATTGTTTTCAGTTATTTAAATGCAATGGGGATACTAATGTAAACAGGTGCTGCTGTTTATTCTTTTTGTTTCTTTCTCCCTTCTCTCTTTCTCCTTGTTTAGTTTTAAGAAATTTAGGCAATGCAAAGTAATAAAAAAAGGTGGGGGATCTGGTTAAAACAGCATGACAAAAGAAAAATGAGTGCAATTTTTCTCATTCTTGCATAGAGGAATGACTGTGTTAGCTTTATATATTAATTTTTGACAGAAATCAAGTAAATGAAAAAAAGTATTTAATATTAGGTAAACAGTCCTGTTCTTGGTTCTCATGTCACTAGCAGACAATTTGATAAAGAGAAATGGCTTGGAGAAAAAGCGTTCAAGTATTTCCCTCCTGGGAGAGCTATAAAGATGAGGCAAAACCAAACAGCACTTAACAGAATCACAGGCTCTACCAGGCATCTTAGCATGGATAAGCTTTCTTTCTGCTTAGCTCAAGTCTGTGTGTGTGGCTGTCAGTTTGGAACTTATGTTCCTATTAAGGGGTAGAACTTCAATATTTGATGATGTACATAGTTTTGTGTGTTATTATTAAGTTAGTAGGTTTTAGAGGGTATCGGGGGGCGTCTGTGTATTTTTATTTGAGGGTTTTCAATAAAAAATAGTTCTGCAAGATGTGACATAAGCTCAAACGGAGATGACAAGAAATAGGTGTATAAAAGATTAACCTGCCAAACACTTAAAGCTGTTATACATAAAAGGTGGGAATAATAAATCCTCAATAATGTGATTCTTTCTATAATGTCTTTAAATGTTAATGGTCTCACAGATAAAGCCAATAAAATAGAGAGTAAAGAACTATATTAAAAATGTAGAGTGCAAATAGCTATGATAAACGAGACACACTTTGAAAGGACTGTACATGTGAATTTGATAAAGATTTTCAGGATAGTAATTCAGTAGAATATCTGGAGCAAAGGAAGACAGGAGTATTTATATTAATTGCAAGAGGAGCTTCAATAGCAACAGAAGAGGGAAAAAAGACAATGGTGGATTTATAGTATTAAGGAGCTACAGGCAGGGTTAGCCTCTCTCCCCTTTTTTATTTGCATTATATTTAGAACCACTGGCAAAGAAAATAAAGGAATCAGAAATTCAAGAAAATAATTGGTATGGTAGTCAAGAAAAGCTGGCTCTGTTTGCAGATAACATTATTCTATACCTGACAAAAACAAAGAGACATTACCGTGTTGTGAAATATACTGAGACAGTTTCAAACCTTTTTGGGATGCAAAGTTAATGAAGTAAAAACAAAAGCAGTACCTGTAAATTATGTACCCACATACAAACTGGTTCAGCTATACCCATATTTATGGGGACATGATAAAATGAAGTATTTAAGAGTATGGTTTAAAAATTATACTGGTGTGGCAGCTAAGGATATGTGGAAAGAGACTAAAAAGATAATACAAAAACTGAGAAAATGGAAGCTCTGTTATATGGATATTGATTGTAAGATACAAGCAGTTAAAATGTTTTTTAGTCCATTTAGTCTTGTACGGCAGCCACGGTCATGTAGCAGTTAGCGTTGCCGCCTCACAACAAGAGGTTCTCTGGTTTGATCCTTGGCTGGGGTGTCTTATGTGTGGAGTCTGCATGTCCTCCCTGTGGTTGTGTGGGTTTCCTCCGGGTGCTCCGGTTTTCTCCCATATCCCAAAGACATGCTGTAGGTGGATTGGACACACTAAATTGGTCCTAGGCCATGCGTGCATGTGTGTGCCTTCTGTGGAAGGTTGGGCGCTGGGCTGGCAACTCGGCACCATAAAACTACACTGCCAATCATGAGCAGACAGGTGATCCACTGTGGCGACCCCTAACCGGGAAAAGCCGAAAGAAGAAGTCTTGTACACTGGTCAGGCATATTTTTATCAACCAGAGGAGAAGTTGTGGATAGCAATTAATAAAGAGCTGAAGGATTTTATCTGGGAGGGGAAGAAGGCAAGAGTCAAGTGGGATACATTTATTCTTCCATTAGAACAGGACAGATTGGGATTACCTGAACTGAAGGGGTATTTCAGAGCAACACAGTTAAGGCTCCTATACACTGCACAAGCAGAAAGCTATAATTCTAAAAGGAAGGAGATGGTGATGAAACGGGGGGGGGGGGTCAATTTACAGGGAGAGAGACTGGGATTTGGGATCCAGACCTTTAAAGAGAACAATAATCATACAGAATATTACATTCACAAAGTAACAAATATCTTTTCAGAGTTAAGCCAACACAGGAATGGAAAAAGGAGATTCTGCCACTAAGGATGACTGCAATTAAGGATATAGACAACAGGCAAGAGGGGATGGGAGTGTATTGGAGAAAACATGCAAAAGAACCAAGGTACTGGGATCAAATAACTAAGGAGGAAAAGGTAATAGAATGGGATGATACCAAGAACTTATTTGGACTGCAGACCAAGATTGCCTTCCATATCAAAGACTGACATCAGAGTATATGCAAAGCGAAAGAAATAGGGAGGTCCTAAATGAAAGACCAGCACCAGTAGAGTTTTTATTGGACTCTAGAACAGAAGTTGCTATCAAGAAAGGAATAATTAGTTCAGCATATAAAATACTGCATGATAACTATAAGAATCAGTGAGAGGAGGTTAGGAAGGAAAGGGAAGATAAATTAGATAAGCAATTCACAAAGAAACAATAGGGGATATATGTATACCTCTCAAATATGCAACAAAATATAGAAGATTTCGGATCTTTGACTAGAAGTGCTTACAAAGGTATTTATATACCCCAAGCAGACTTCAAAGAATTTTTCCTCAGGTAGACAGCAAATGGTGGTGGTGTGATGGGGTAGAGAGAGGTAAATGGGGACATATTTTCTGGGAGTTTAATGAGTTGGTAGACTTTAAAGATCCCCTGCAGACTGATCTGTCAGAAATGCTGGGTGGGCAAGTTGGAGTGACTAGGGAAATTATTTTTTTGAGCTATGATACATACTCGGAATTGCCTAGACATAGCAAGGCCTTGCTGAATTTAATTATGATGGCTGCCAAAAAAAGCAACAACTAGAAAAATTGAAATCAAAGTTTAAACCAACTTTACTAGAAGTAATGAAGACAATAACAGTGTTAAAACAATTGAAACTGGGATCAAATTACATAGGATAAATGGGAACTGTGGAATCAAGATATGCAGAGGAGGAATGAGGTTTAAAAGAAGGCAGAATTTCAATAAGCTATATAATGGTTGACTAACAATGACTGGATATGTTAAAAGTGATGTATAATGTTTGCAGCTACACTTGTGTCGCATGGTTGGGAATGTATAATGTTTGTAACTGAGATTACATCGTTATGGTTTATTGTCATTTATATACATGTAACATTGCGTATGTCATGTAATAATTTAATAAAGATTTTTTTACTGAAGAAGAAAGAGGGTGACAGGCATTCAGAAACAACCCCTTCCAGGAAAAGACATGGCATCCACTTTCCAAGCCAGAGGACCTGGCACTCCAGAATAGAACCAGGGAAGTTGCCTTTTCAATGAGGAGGCAAAAAGATCTACTGGAGGAGTACTCCAATGATGTACAATGTCCAGAAATATCTCCCTGTGAAACATCCATTTGTGAGGATTTGACCTGGACCTCCTCAGATTATCTGTTACTAGACTGTGTTGGGTCCTGAAGGATCAGATGGAGAATCATACACTACAAAGCCTGTAGAGCCAGTCTGCAAACAGGGTGTAATTTTTTTTTGTTTGTTTCCTTGCTTATGTACCACATGGCCACGGTGTTGTCTGTGAAGAGCGTTGAAGGACCTGGGACCTAAAAGAAGGGCACAGCATGAAGAGACAAAATCAAAGCTCTCAGTCTCTGATGCTGACATTGCCCTTCAGTTGCTGGGAAGACCAAACTCCTTGTACCCTGATGTCTTTGGTAGAAGCTCCCCAACCCTGATTCAAAGCATCTATATACAGTTCCTGAGTGGGAATAGGAGCTTGGAAAGGCAGGCCCAGATTCAAAGAAATCTGATGAATTCATCAGAGGAACTTGAGTTTGTGACAAGACAAAATAGGAATAAGAAAGGCCAGAGGATAGCAGTGCTGGAGCCAAACAGTTTTGAAATTCCACTGAAACTTCTTCATGTGCAGTCTGCAGAAAGGGACCATAGGAATGATGGATGCCATGAACCCCAGAGCTCAAAGAAATTCTCTTGTAGGCACCTGTGGAAAAGAAAGAAGAGGCTGGAAATAATGTGTCAAAGAAAGGACCTTGGCAGGAAAAAGCAAAGCCAGAATTGTTAAGGTCTGAATCCTGCAACCCAGAAAAAAGTCATCCTGAGAAGCAGTCAGAGCAAACTTTTTTAGATTTAAAGTAAACCCGACACTGTGGAGCAGAAGCATAATATATTCTAAATCCTGAAACAGAAGCTACTGAGATGGGGCTGGAATCGGAAGGTAGTCCAAATAAAGGAAGATCTGAACGCTCAGAAGTCTACAGCAGGCTATCACCACAGCCAGACATTTGGTAAATACTCTTGGAGCTGTAGAAAAACAATAAGGCAAAGCAAAGAACTAATAATGTGAGGATGAAACAGAGAACTTAAAATTTCCTCAACAGAGGGTGAATAGGGATGTGAAGGTAGGCATCCTCCAGATCCAGAGACAAGAGGAAGGCCTGAGGAAGCAAAAGAGGAAACAAATAATGGAAAGACATCTTGAATGAGGGAACTTTTAGAAATGCGTTTAGAAAGGAGAGATCCAGAATTGGGCCTCCAAGAGCCCTCCTTCCTAGGAACATTCTGGAATAAAACCCCTTGCCCTGCTGAAAGGGTGGGACAGGTCAATGTTTCCTTGCACCAAAATGTCTTGAAGAATCAAAGGAAAGAGAAAAAGAGGGCATACTGGAGGTTGGATAATTCCCAAAAAGGGAGGAAGGGACTTCCATACCATGAAAGTAAGCTTTTTGACTGATGGAAAGCACCTATGAATCTGTAGTGATCTGTTGCCAAACTGGAAAGGACAGAGTCAGTCAGAGAAAGAGGAACCTGGCTGAGGCACTTATGTGATTGAATGTCAAACAGAAGCAGATTTGTCAGGAAAAGAAGGCTTTTGACTCTGAGTACCCTGAGAAGGCTTATCAGGATAAGCTCTCTCTAAAGATCACTTACCCCTGCGAGACCGTCTTTGCCCGCTATATACAAAGATTTAGATGGCCCAGTAACATAATAACTTGTAGATTGTAGTGTGAATGTCGACTTGCTTCTTACTTTTGGGTTACTGTCAATATAACTTTGATACGTTTGATGCTGTGGAGCAGCAGATCTTGTCAACTTAAAACAAAAATCTTATTTATATATTTATTCATTAAATTAGTGCATGTCAAGAAATTCTTTCCAGCTTTCGACTTTCTAATTACTAACTCCAAGAAGAGTTTTTTGAATAGGATAGCCTGTGGTATAGCAACATTGTGAATAGTGACCAAAGACCTAGAGCCAAGATACTGGTGGCAATTTAGATTAAAAGATAAAGATTTCATGGGATGAAGCAAAGATGTTTCCCCACCAAGTATCAGGTTTTGAGCTAGAAATTATTATTCTTATTAGAATAAAAAGGGTAACTTAACAAAAATGGCTGGGAATGGTGGTGTTACAAGCATGGAATTTACACTAAAATGTGTGTTCTCAGAAATGGACTTCCTGTAGTTTTCCTATTTGTTTAAAACACTCCAAAAATGTGGCTAATGGTTATAGTGTTTATCTCACAAACACAAGGTACATTGGAGTCTCACCTTTGTAAGGGAAATTTCCTAGGCTTAAAATGGCTTGCAAGGGCAGCTAACAGCATCATAACTGCATTTGATTAACTGACATGCTACCTGGGAAGCACAGCTCAAAAGGGAAATGTTAGAAGACTTGGCTTTGGAATCAGGCATATTAGATACTATATCCCAAGTATAGAAAAAAGATTCAGCACATACCTTGCCATATGGGTCTGGTAGTTTATGTCTCTGAAAGCTAATGTGGCAGATGTATAAACATTTTTCCCATACCTGTCCATAGCCCTACTGACCTTATCAAATGGAAAAAGTTTGGAAGAGGACAGTAACTTAGAAAGCTTATCAGTACCCAGAGAAATTAATGCAGGGTCAGAAGAAGGGCTTTTATATAAAAACCTTTTGCACCTCAGGCAATTTATAGAACCTGTCAGGTTTCTTTGTATTAAGAGGCTGGAAGTTAGGAGCCTAGGAAGCAGAGGAAAAGGTGCCCAAGACTGCATCCAGCACTGGAATGACTGCAGAAGGCCGGGGCGAGTCAATTTGTGAGAGGGCATAGTACTTCTTCTGGATATCAGAAATTTGGGAACAGTCCCAAAATAAAAGTCTTCAATGGGTAAATCTGGGGAAAGGAAATAATCTTCCTCTGACCCAAAGGTAAGGGGGGAATGGATCTAAGAGGCATAGTCCAAAGACTCTTTCCCAGAATCAAACGTCGCATCCTCTTCATAGGAATCAGAATCTTGAGGATATTTAAAAGGGATAGAGGACCAGGGAATAGTGGAAGGGACAGGAAGCCCCTGAGGAGGCTTCAAAGTCATAAAGGCTTTGAAAATACCATGAGTGAAGTCCAGATATTTTTTGTGGGGTCTTTAGCCATACAAGCCACATATCTGTTTTTTCTTTTTAAAGGAATATTAGTCCTGACAAACTGAGGGGGTTCAGACCCCTGCCTGATTTCAATAAGGGAACCAGGATCCACTTCTCTTCCCTAACAAGAATCTGGAAAATCCCACTTGGCCCCTCAGAAATAATCAGCTGAGGTTCCGCCTCCTTATCTGAAACAGATATATGTAGAGCCTCAGTGAACTTGTAGGTAGGCAGGCCTGTGTTGGCCTCCAACAGGGTCATGACAGAGGAGGCTAATGATGGCACCAGACAGTCCTCGAGTTCTTCATCCAAACCTGATGGAGATGTCCGGAAGAAAATGGACAGCAGAAGTATCAATACACACCTTTTTAGACTTTTTCTTAAGTGGTGACTGAACATTAGGGCAGGTGGATTCAGCAGTCCATGGTTCCCTAAGCTAATTGTTTCAGATGTTAGTTCTCTGAACAGTTGGAAAAGGAAGATGGACAGTTAAAGTCTACAGTACACGCACCTGAATAATTTTACAATGAGTATGGTCGTGGGTAGTACCTACACAAAAAGTTACTTCTCATGTCTGTCTTCATGAGGAATCTGCCTACCACATTTACATTTTCTCTTCCTGGATGACATGTAATAAAATAATACAACCAAGGGAAAAAAGCAAGGAAGACGCCCCAACAGGGTACTTATCTTTTGAATGCTCAGTAACTGATGCAATATGTTGAAATACTTACAGACCAAATTCAAAAGTAGTGTTTGGACTGGTGGCAAAAACGTTCTGAGGATTAGGCACTCATGAATCTGTTATGTATCTTATACCCTAGACGTAGGACATATGTCTGACATATGGAGTCTGGAAGGTGCTAAGGTTTTTGGTATGCTGTTTGGACGTTCAGCTATCCTCAGCAGGATATACCTTTAGTAAGCAACAATGATAAGGAAGAACATCAGGTCTTCACACACAGCAGACATTTGTGACAACTACTGACAATGTTTGTAGTGAATCTTACCTGACAGAATTGGCATTGACTGTCTTTTATTTACTTCATTTCATCAGCTTTAATGCAACTTCCTCACACATTTGCACTTGTAAATTATTTTATTCTATTGCAGAAGCATTCATCTTTGGTAAACAATAGCTCAGTCTTTGTTCTTAGATTATTATAGTATGCAGCTGCCTGTTTGGGTAAGAAAGGAAGGAGACACTGATTATCATGATGAATGCTTATTATATACCTCTCAGCTGTTCCCAGGTTTGCAGAACATTAAATATTTTGCCTTTTTTTTTCTGGCCCTGATAAAATCTTCCACATTTTAGCGAACCAATGCATTTCACACTTAGTCAACAAGTCCAGTCATAAAAGCTTCCTAATTCTTATTGTCCCAGAAATGCACATTGCTACAAACATTTAATTCTATTAAATTTTAAACAGTTTAGAATAATATTTAAAAACTGTGAATGTTGTTGTGTCATGATCCATAATTCTGGAGCAAACGCTTTGATAGGTATGGGTCATCGTTTGAGTTTGTTGAGTCATGAAATTATATTTCTGCATGCCAGCAGCAACTTGAAAACTAGTGTTCTGATCATTCTTTCTGTCAGTGTCATTATACCATTATACTCCAGCATCACAGACATGCACAGAAGGTTATCATTTGTTGCTAAAGGCTGTCCATACTGACAGTAATCCAAGATTATCATTATAACAAATTAATTTGGATGAGTAGGCAGCCTAACAGTACCATCCCTTGAAACACATTCACTAACCTGTCAATAATACATTTCAACATCATTAACTTTTCGCCTTGAAAAGGCAACTGTTGTGGTACACACACAAAATTTTTAAGGAAATCAGAAGGTTGCCTTCCATAACCTATTTCACACTGCAAATTGTTTAATTTGTTATCCATACAGTAAAAAGCAATGCCACAAATTATTTTGTTTTATTTCATTTGAAATAAACTGGCATGCATGAGTAAGGTGAGGCAGGGGGTCCACTTCACAATACTGTTGAACACACACACACACACACACACACACACACACACACACACACACACACACACACACACACACACACACAGTCAAGCATACACAATACTAAGTGTAACTTCACTTACCCTTACTTTAAACCTAACTGTAAACACTTTCACTCATATACACACATACACATGAACACACAACTCTATCCCCTTACCTAGTGGTTCATTGGTACTAACTATGCTATTGATGACTGAGGATCATTAGAAGCACAGCCCTGCACTTCCATGAAGTTTTTAGTGCTTGTAATTTAAGTATGAATTACTCAGAACCAATCAGAACAGTTACATGTTACCTCTATCCATAAGGGTCACGGGTGCTAAACTGGTGTGAATTTGGGTTTCCCATCCATTCCTCCAGATTATGTTTGAATAGAGTAAGGGAAATAATTAGCTTTATTAAGATACAAAGATGATTCCAAAGTAGTAGTATTCCCTGATACATTTCTATCCCTCCAACATGGTCTGTTTATGTTGCAGACAAGATTAAAATCTCAAGTGGGTTTTTACTCCACCATTGGACTTATGCATGTGTAGTATATCAAAGATGTATAGTCTCTGGAGGCTCTGTATGCAAGGCAGAGATTGCCCCTTGGTAGCTTTAAGATGTTCAGTGTACATTTTATGATTTAGGCCTTTGATTTTCTTGGTGAGTGTTACTGGTCTTCAAGCTGGGTTAAGTGTTTGGACAAGCACTTACCATGGGGTGCATTATTATAAATGATCGGCCTAATAAGTGCTGAATACAGTGGAATGATCACATGCCTGGACATAGATACTATACCCTTACTAATGACCTCAACACAAAAAAAGGGCTTTCTTTCAATAGTGGATACAGTGTGATCACAAGACAGTTTGTTGTCCACATAGGTTCCCAGGTCTATAACTACTTACTCAATTTTCAGAGGTATGTTATCAATGAGATAGCTACAGGGGATGTCATGCCTGCTAAATGAGGCTATTATACATTTTGTGGCATTTAGTTTTAGTTTTAGTCCATGCTTGTATCACCAGCTATTTGTTTGGGAAAGGTCCACCTAGAGGATATTGGTGTCCCCCTGGAAAGTTTATGTTGGTATTAAGTTTACAATCATCTGCAAACTTGGAAAGCCACAAACTTTTTACATTAACTTTTACCTCAGAGAAGTAAATGCCAAAGAGGAGTGGCCCAAGGATAACTGTGTGGTACACCACTACTGACAGGTCTTTTGCAAGAGGTAGAGTCTCCTACTATAACTTCCTGGGTTATATATGAGAGCCAATTTGCTATCTAGGAATTAACATTTAGCTGGGAGAGTTTATTAATACCCAAGTATGGGATGGGGACAAAAGCCTTTGTGATATATACATTTGTGATGTCTACTGACTTTCCCTTGTCCATTACTTCTGTAACCATCTTGAAGATGTTGACCAGGTTAAGCAGGCATGATCTACCTTCATTAAAACTGAACTTTCTTGGGTCAAGAGTTTATAGATTACCTATGTCCTTAATTATTAATTCCATAATGTTCCTCTTCATAGCCTTAAATATGAGGCAGGACAGTCTTATGATTCCATATTTATCAGGGTCTGTTGATGCCCCATCATTGTGCAGGGGGATGACTGCTGCTGTCCTCCATTCATTCAGCACAAAATCTGTTTAGAAATTGATACTGAGTAGCATCTATCGGTAGTTTGCGGCTGGCCCGTAGGTAGCCTAGTATGTTATATGACCTCATAGAAGCAATATTCTTGACCTTGGAAAGTATTTTAAGGACTTGTTTTGGGAGACTTTTGTGGGGGATGTAGATGTGGATATGTGATCTAGGAATGTAGTGGGGGAGAAGTCAGAAATAAATGTATCCACTAGTAAACTGGCTATGCCATCAGGGTCTGAGAATGTGATGATATGTACTATTAGCTCTGTGCAGTGCAGGGCATGTTTCTGAGGTTTATAATACTGTTAAAGAAGGCTTTATGGTTGTCCAGGGTGGCTATATTTACCTCAAATCTATCATTGTTTGATTTCATCCGGGACTGGAGTTCCTTGTTAAGTGTAGCAATAGCACTATTGCCATGTACATATTTTCATTATTGCATGCAATGTTTTTTTTTTTTTTTTTTTTTTTTTTTATTGTAGAGCCTGTTTATATTTAGGTTTCTCCATAGCTGCATACCTTTAAATCTGGCATTGTACTTCATTTTGGGGGGACTAATGCATCTATGCAGCTATTCACGTGTATACAATCTGGAGGTAGGGGATTCTGCATACGCAGTGGAGTCATCAGGTTGGAGGGGGTTGTTGAATTTATCCAGGTCATCACTCAGTTTTTGTATATTAGTCTTTACATAATCTCTGAACATGAAGGTCGTATTTAAAGATCCTTCTGGCTTCAGTCTTATGATGAATTTGATTGATTTATTATTCAACTTAATGAGGAAGGAATCTACAACTAGGGAAGACCAGAGCTGTCCCATACTGGTGAAAAACAAATCCAGGGTTTTGTCACTGCTAATTGGAGTGTGAACTAACTGATCCAAAGAGTTTGTATTCATGAAGTAAAGTTATCACTGGATATGCATATTAAGGGATATACAAGTCTCCCAGTTGATGTAGTGGTTGTTGAAGTATCGTAAGAGAATGGTGTTTGGCCTAATGCATAGGGACTCCATACTAGTCAGGTAGAAAGTATGGGCTGGGGGGGGGGGGCAAAGAGGGAATCCTGTAGTCAGCTATAATGTGATAAGGAATGTTAATAACAGTAAGTTGACATGGAGTTCCAGGCTGTAATCCTGTCTAACAAGCCTGGATGTGATATTTTGTTTTCAAAATACAGAGATACTGACACCTTTAAGGACTTTGTCTAGTACGATGGTCCTGAATGTGTCATAACTGTTGAAACTCTACACTGATTGGGGGGGGGGGGGTTCAGTGGTCTAGAACCTGTCCTTTATGCCAATGAATTCCAGGGTAAGCAATGAAGTTGTTTGTTAAAGATCCTATCATTAAGCAGCAATACCATTAAAACTGCGGTGGTGGTGGTGCTGCAGTAGCGTTGCCACCTCGTAGCAAGACGTTGTCCCGTTCGATTCTCAGCTAGAGCGTCTTCTGTGTGGAGGCATGCGTGAATGGGGCGTGCCTTCGTTAAAGGTTGTGCATCAGGTCTGGTAACCTGGTACGTAAAAATCCACTACCAATCATTAGTAGACCGGAGTTCCGCTGTGGTGACTCCTAACCGGGAAAAGCCGAAAGAAACAAACAAAAAACATTATGTTAATTAGATTTTTGTTTTGTTAGGTTGGAAGCTTTTGAAGACAGACATTGCCTAATAAAGGTACTGTGAGGACAGAAAGTTTTCGCCACTATAAGAAGTCTTTGGAGATAGATGCAGGCCACCCATAGCAAAGCAGTTAGGACTGTCTGCCATCTCCTCTCACTGATGTATACAGGTAACTGCTGCTTAACGTCCGGGACAGGTTCTATCCCACAGAACGTTAAGTGGTGTGGATGTTAAGCAAACACCCTATACTTTGTACCAGGCTTCGCTGAACATCTGTCTGCCCAATGGCAGATTGCACTTACATCTGCTTAGTGCAATATAGATGTAAATACAGTTGGATATGGTGCAGAAGGTTAAGTGGCAGTTACCTGTACTGGATTCCCCTTGAATGACATCAGAAGCCAAGCCAATTGCTGAAGTCAGCAATCTTTGGTTTGTATTGTGGTATCATTCTCTGTGATGGTCAAATGATGCCCAAGGCTAGGTTCATACCTGCCTAGGTCATATACAGCAAGATCGTCATCGTGCCTCCCTCCATAAAGTCCAGGGAGGTATGTCTCAAGTCATTTACTCCCATGTGTACCACAACTGTATCATATGTTTATTTGTGGTGCAAAGACTTGAATACCTGCATGATAGGACGAATCCTAGCAACTGTCACCCTTTCCTTACTCGGCCTCATAAGGGGTGCATATCAGTGTGTCTCACTATAGAGACACCTATCGTAGGATATTGGATTTTGTTAAAGTTTGGCTTTTGAACATTAAGAAAAATTAAAATACCTAAACTTGTAGAGATATTTAAGAGGAGATCGTATTCAGCTACATACTGGAGTTAAAAAAATTAGTAGAGATTCATCAGACAATCTACGTAGAAGATTCGATAGGAATGAGAAGTGTACTAATTGTTCTCTGGGAAAGCAGCTGATACATGGAACAGACTACCAAATTATATTAAAGCAAGCACTAGATATTTTTAAGAAGAGCCTGGACACTTATTATAGGAGCAACTGTTTTGGTATATTGGCAGGCTAGAAGGGCATTAACGAATATCTGTATTTATGTATGTATGTTGATTTGAGAGAGACAGTCATACATGCATGTTTCAAGGTGGATGATACTTGAGCTGAATTTTCATGATGCTGCTAAGTGTACTTATTTCTTAGGATCATTTAGGGGGCCTTCAGCATATGTAAATCTATGTGCTATGCAACAGGTATTGTGTGCTACTGACAGCCTGCTTGCTATTTGTAGTGGCTTTATGTGACAGCTTTGTTTACATCCTCACACACCATCACTTTAAGAAGTAGGTGGTTGTCTGTAAATATGAGATAATTACTACATTGTCTCAGGATGCCCATTTCAACCAATAACTACTCTAACCCTAACCTGCAAACAAACACACACACACCTATTCCCATTTATCATAACTACTTAAACTTGAACTTTCTGCATTTAACAAATAAAGCACCTGAAACTAAATGCTTTCAGCACATTTTCCCATTCAATCACATTGCTGAACAAATTGCTATTTGACAGAGTCTTGGGCAACCTTTCCTATTAGGCTCGCCACCTACCAGTTATTTTTCCGGGTATCCGGAAATCAGAATGATTAGGGAAGAAATTGATAAAGAACTAAAAGGTTTTCTTTAACAGTATTTTAAAAGGAGGGTAAGCACCAATATCATGGAGAAAAAAGAGGTGGTGGCTGTAATACGTAAAGATGGTAAAGATCAATCAAATCTACCCTTATATATACACAGTTTTTATTTTATTTTACATTTGTTGACCAGGAGAGTCCAACTGGATTACAAGTCCATTTTCTGTGGAGGCCCGGGGAGAAAAGCTCCAAGACAAACATTTTTTACAAAACATAGTTTTAAGGACAAACTTTTGACATACACTTTCCATAGAAGTGACTTTGACATACATATAGGTTCATAGGTTGGTACTAGACTATCAGCCCTAGCTACAAGCCTAGAAGCCTAGCCATAACAATTCCCTGGCTATTGCTTCCCACACTATTTACTTTCTATTAACTAACAGATAGGATACATTCAATCTCTACAATATAATATTAATTTTTAGAAGATATTTCTAAGTTTAGGACTCCTGTGATAGATTTACTATCAGAGTAAAAGCAGAGAGATGTAGAATAAGGCTCTGAGAGAGCAGATGATGCTTGCTATAGTTAAGAAGGATAACAAATTGATTGACTATATGTCTTCGCCTGGTTTTAGTTGAGAAGGATAACAAATTGATTTACAATACGTCTTCTCCTGGTTTTAGTTGCTTATGGAAAGCTCAACATTGCTGGGGTAGTTTTCCCTAACTCCTGGAGAGATGGGATAAGCAGTAGATTAACAGTCCTAAGTGGGTACAGTACTATGATTGGTTGGCTTAGCAGAGCTACTTAAGTTAGATGAAGTGTTCCAACGAGACATTAGCCAGGGAGATACATGTGCACAGTCAATTTTAAACTATGATTATGAAGTGTTTATGGCTAAAATTTCTAAAAAAATGGTACAGATGTTGTCGAAAGTGATAGATAAGGTATCTTGCAAAGCACATGCAGCAGCTGGAGAGACCACAAAGGTTCCTCACCAGGAGAATCCAGGGCCTCAAAAATCTACTATACACAGGCTAAAAGCCCTATCCCTCTACTCAGTTTCATACAGACTCCAAAGAGGTGACCTCTGTCAAGCATACAAGGCAATATCGGACCCCGCCTTGAGGACTGCTGCATATCCGCAAGTCAAGCTCCATGCGAGTAACCTGCACTCGCGGCCTCAACCTGGTCTGTGACATCAACAGGACTTGTTGGAGGGACAGATTTGTGTCCCAAAGACTCCATCATCTGTGGAATAGAATCCCTCTCCACATCAAGCAGAGTACCTCTTTACCCTTTTTAAGTGCAACCTGGATAACTAGATGGGAAATAGAAAATACATCCTTGGGATTCCGCCCATGTACTTGCTGGACAGAAGTACCGGGTGCTGATATTTATTTATTTATTTCCTGTTTGATTGCCGGGGAAGTCCACTGGGCCCAAAGGACCCATTTTCAGTGGAAGCTCAGGGAGAAAAGCTCCAAAATACATAATACAGTACAGATACATAAGTATACAAGATACATTGTATAGAACATTTTACAACATATGTACTTTCAGTGCCGCACATAGTCAGAACAAAAATCACTAAGTTTGATCTTGAGGGTTATACAGGTTCATTTATAAAAACTCTCTTTTAAAGTATGTGTGGAAACACTTTGCATACACACCCTTACAATAAATGAAGAAAAACACTTTGCGTGCACTCATTTGGACTATAATGCTATTTACAATATTTACAAAATAGTGTCATAGGATAAGTAGCTCTAGGAGTTGCAGAGAGCTTAGATACACTCATAGTAAAGTAGCTATGGGAGATTTAAAGAGCTTAGGAACCTGGGAAAAAAAAGAAAAAAACACCTAGGGGCATGTACTTAGACAGATAGATTTAGGTAGGGTGAAGGCAGGTACACTTCCAATTAGTGGACAGATGTTTGAAAAGCTGGGTTTTAATGTTTTCTGAGTTTGGTATAGTACTTAGAGTGGAAGGGAGAGAATTCAATTTCTTACCTATTGGGAAAGAGAGGAGAAGTTGGCCGGCAGGACGTTTAGGCTTGTTGATAGCAATTAGGTTTTGATGTTCAGATCTGAGAGTTCTGTTGGGGGGGGGGTGTAAGGGGGAAGGATATTTGCTAGAGCTGGACAATTTGTAGGGTGAAATACAAGTCTGTGTGCAGTGGTGAGTTGGAGGTAGTTTAGGAGTTCTAGCCAATTCAGAGACTGCAGGGTAAGGCAATGATGGGTGGAATGTCTGGAATTGGTGGCAAATTTAGAGATTTAGAGATTTCATTATAGCAGTTTTCTAGTTTGAAGGTGATAGAGGAGAACAGGTTGGTTAGGAGAGGGGCTCCATATAATGAGAGAAGAAGGTAAGTAGTGACAAGAATATGCTGAATAGAGTCTGAGAGAAAGCGATTATTCCTATATAGCATACCTAGTTTTTTGTGGGTTTTCTTAATATTTTTTTGAATATGAATGTCAGACTTGAGTAATTCGTCAATAGTAATGCCGAGCAGTTTAGCAGAGGGAACCACTTCTATAGGGGAGTGGATATGACCAAGGACTTTGAAAGCATCTTTGTCGTAGGAGTAAGTCTTTGTAGGGGGGAAATAGTACAATTTTAGATTTATTAGCATCGAGAGTGAGGTGGTTTTGGCACAAACAGTTTTCTGTGGTTGAGAAAGCAGTTTGGGTCTTAGTGAGCAATTCAGAGAGGTTTGAGGCAGAGCAAACTAAGGTTGAATCATCTGCGTATTGAATGCTTTTGGCATCAGGAACAGCAGTGTGAAAGTTATTGATAAAGATGTTAAACAGCACAGGCCCAAGGATGGATCTCTGTGGCACACCAGCTGAGGTAGGTAAGAAGGAAGAGGTGGAGTTTCTCCATTTGACTGCCTGAGATCTGTCTGATAAGTAGCTGGAGAACCAGGATAAAGTGTTTGGTGAGATATGAAGATTTAAGAGATGAAAGAGAAGGTGTTTGTGGGAAATGGTATCGAAAGCTTTAGAGAGATCGAGCAAAACAGTAGAAACCAAGTGTCCTGCATCTCGGGCTTGATTGACAGTTTCTAGGAAAGACAGTAGAGCGGTAATAGTGCTATGGCCTGGGCGGAAACCATGTTGGGTAAGTGTAAGAAGATGGTTTTGGGTTAGAAAAGGCACAAGTTGGTGGTGGATGCACTTCTCTAGGATTTTAGAGACTGGTGAGAGCACAGCAATATCGTGAAAGTTTGAGATGTTGGTGTTTTTGCCTCCTTTGTGAAGAGGAAGAATGTAACCTGAGCATCAGAGTTTGGGGACGTATGATTCCTTTATAGATCTGTTAATAATGATGCTGATTGGGAAAGCTACACCATCAGCAGTGCATTTTAGGAAGTAGGAGGGAATATTGTCAGGAGCGTTGGAGCAAGGTTTAAGTTTAGACAGAAGTCTTTTTATAAAGTTAGTGGAGACAGGTTTGAGCTTGAACATAAGGGGATGGTTATTAGGGGAATTAGATGGAAAAGAGAGAGGGACTGGTGGGTTATTGCTGGGGAAAGTCTTGGTCAGGTCAGATATGTTTTCTATGAAAAATGAGTTAAATTCAGAGCTTGATTCAAGGTTGGATTTACTAGAGTCAGGACAGGGGTTATTCTTGGAGCCAGGACTAAGATGTGAGTTTATTGATTTCCGGAATTGCTTGGGGTTTTTGTTGTTATTAGACTGGAGCTTGATATAGTAGGATCTTTTGTCCTTAGTGATTAGTTGCTTTGCTAGATTATGGAGTTGTTTGTATTGGAGCAAGGTGTTGGGCAGTTTATCGTTTTGGTAAAGCTTCCATAGTTTGTCCCTTTGATGCATAGTTTGTTGAGTATGCTTGGATAACCAAAGAGCTGTATTAGTTTTTATCTTTTTGTTTCTTAGTGGGGCTAGAGAGTTTAGAGTGTCTAGGAAGACAGAGTTGAAGTAGTCTATAGCACTGTCAAGAGGAAGGGTGTTTAGAATTTGCCAGTCCATTTGTTTGAACAAGTTTGAGAAGGTTGTGGGGGTTGAAGTTACTGAGGTTGTGAGTAAGAATATATTGGTATTGGTGAGGTGAAGAGTTAGTTGTGCAATGAATGAAAGCTGGGAGGTGGTCACTAATGGTGTCAGGAATTGTGCCAGAGTTGTTTATTTTATTTGGATCGAAGACTAGGATCCAATCAATAGTGGATCTTGGGGGGTTTATTTTGTTAGGTCTGGTGATGGGGAGAATTGTTTGAGTGAAGTTATAAAGGTTAATGTATTGGGAGGGAGAGGGACTATTGATTTTATTCCAGTCGATATTTATATCACCTAGAATGTATGTTTCGTAGTTAATTTTAGCAGATGCCCATAGGAGAATATCTTTGAGGGTAGAGATATTGTTACCAGGTGAGATATATAGAGCAATAATGCAGATATTTTTATGTTTATTCAATTTTAGTAGTCCAGCTGTAGGTTCAGTGTTGTTGACTTGAGGAATTGGAATTTGGAGGGGAATCAAGGTAAGCAGGTTAAGAGTAGACTATGGCAGTGCCACCACCTTTTTATTTAATCAGTCATTTCTGAGAGTATGGAATTCTGGGGGCAGGATCTCAGAATCAGAGATATAGGGTTTGAGCCAGGTTTTGGAGATGGCTAGGATGGCTGGTTGGTTATGGGTTAGCCAAGCTTGAAGTTGGTGAACTTTGTTGTTGAGACTCTGAGCATTGATTGACTTTCAGGGTGTTTTGGAGAGAGGAAGGTGATGAGGGGTAGGCGTTGTTAATAAAGGGACTGGGACCAGGGTTTGGGTGGATATCTCAACAGCTAAGTCTAGGTTGTTGAAGGAAATAAACTTTAACCATTTAGGTTTGCAAAGTAAGAGTTTAGGTGGATGTAAGATTATTTTATGTGTCAGTTTATTAGCTACGGTGGAGAAGATTTTACAGTGGAATAGGTACAAAGGATTAGGCTGAATGAGTGAAGGGGAGATAGAATGGAAATGATATGTGTAAACATGGGCTAAACTCTTGGCTAGACTTATAAGGGCTTCAGGGCCAACAGCCTAGTACCTTCTATGATCCTATAATGTGGGTCTGTGGAGAAGAGGCAAATATTTGACATTAAGCGAATAATGATGATCCAGAAGGAAGCAGAATATAAGAAAATATCACTGCTGTTGGTGGGGCTTGATGCACTGAAAGCATTCAACAAAGTAAGTTGTGATTCTATGAGTAGAGCAATGGAAGCATTTGCATTCACTGATGAAATAAAGTTAATTAGAAGAATATATGAGGGATGGGAGGCAAAAATCAAAGTGGGATGGTTTCTCTCTGATAAGTTGCATCTGAAAAGAGGAACCAGGCAGGCATTATATTTAGAACCACTGACATAGAAAATAAGGGACTCGAGGATATAATTGGCATGGTAATTACAAAAGGTTGGCTTTATTTGCAGAGAATATTATTTTGTACCTGTTAAAATCAGAAGAGGGTATTTCAGTGTTTTGGAACATTCTGAGACCGTTTCCATTTTTTTTAGGATATAATATTAAAGAAGATAAAACAAAGGTTAAAGCTGAAAGCTATGTACACACATGTGAATTGGTTCAATACCCATATTTATGGGGACATGATAAAATGAAATATTTAGGAGTATGGATTAAAAAAAGATTCTGTTATTGTAGCCAAGGGTAAAGTGGAAAAAGACTAAATGAAAGATAACACAAAAACTGAGAAACTGGAAACTCTTGTCTAAGGATATGAATAGCAAGCTACAAACAGTAAAAGGTTTTTAGTCCCTTTGGCTTTATACTCAGGTCAGGTATATTTTTATCAACCAGGGGAGAAGGTGAGGATAGTAGTTAAAGAGTTGAAGGATTTCATCGGGGGGGGGGGGGGGGCAAGAGTCAGGTTCAATAAGCTGCACCTTCCAATAAGACAAGGCAGTTTAGCATTACTTGATTTAAAGGGCTACATTAGAGCTACACAAGCAGAAAGCTACAATTTAAAGGGAAAAGGGGTGATTATGAAGGGGGAATCAAGAAGTAAAAGGTTTGTATCAAAATCCCATACTCTCTTAAGGAGAACACTGGCATTCATACATGATAAATCATATTCATAAAGGAGCAGAAAGCATGCTAGGCTAACATGGCAATGCAGAAAGAATATTCTGTGGATAGTGATGATTGCAACTAGGGGTATACAGAATAGGTAAGAGGAGACTGGAATTTACTGGAGGAAACTGGCAAAGGAACCAAGGTACTGGGAGCAAATAATTATAGTGGGAAGGATAAGAGAATGGGAAGAGACCAAGATGATATTTGGACTGCAGGTTACAGAATGCCTTCCCTATCAAGAACTGCTATCAGACTATAGGCAAAGAGAAAGGGATATGAGGATCCTAAGTGAAAGACCTGCTCTGATAGAGTTTTTAGTTAAATGTAGAAAAGAAGCTGCTGTTAAAAAAGGGATAATTAGTAAGGCATATAAAATATTGTATGACAACAATAGGAATCAATCAGACGAGGTTAGAAAAGATTAGGAAGAAGGACTGAAGTAATTCACAAAAACAGTAGGACATATGTATGGCTCCCAAATATGCAACAAGATCAAGATGATTTGGGATTTTTTTCTTGGTGCTGTTTGCATAAATATTTTTATGCCCCAAACAGACTCCAAAGACTTTTTCCTCGAGTAGATGGCAAATCTTGGGAGGTATGATAGGGAGGGAAAAGGTAGCTGAGAACATATACTTTGGGAATGAGTTGGCAGACTTTAAAAATTCCCTACAGAGTACTCTGTTAGAAATACTATGTTAGCAAATGAGGAAATTATTTTTTTAAAGCTGGGATACAGAATATGAATTGTGTAGACATAGTAAGGCCTTGTTAAATTCAGTTCTGGTGGTTGCCAAGAAAGCAATTACTAGAAAATGGAAATCAAAGCCTAGACCAACAGTATTTGAAGTACTGAATACTGTAACAAAGATAAAAAAACAGAAGTGTGCTCTTTAGTAAAGGATAGGAAACATTACATAAAAAATTGGAAATTGTGTTAACAATACCTGCAAAAATGGTTTGGAGAAATAATAAGCTTTAAGGAAACGCTAGAATTAACAAACCTCTGTAATGTTGGATTGATTATATTGTACAGAAGAATACATGTGGTGTATAATGTTTGCAACTGTGAACATGTTAATATGGTTTATTTTTCTGTTATATAAATGTAAGTTTGCCTATGTCACAAGTAATAATTTAATAGATATTAGAAAAAATACTCAAAAATGCTCAAATCTTATAAAAATGTACATACCTGTCATTGTACCCAATTACAAGAAAAACAGTTCATGCAGAGTCTTAAAAATACTATGTTCTACACTTTTCCACACTAAAAGGGTCTGTTGCATTATTCAGAATTTCCTAAACAAGCATCCGTAAAAATAATACTGACTGATAACAATTTTTGTAAGTAGGAAATAATCCATTCTCTGAGTTCATATTTTTTCTGCATTACTAGAGATCATGTTCTACATTTTGAGATGCAAAGTTGTGAGCTATAAAAACATCTGAGAATATATTTTATTTATTTATTTTATTTTATTTGCAGAGGGGATTCTGCAGCCTGAACTCTCCTGCTTGCAACCTATACTGATTCTGAAATCTTCCTTCATATGAGCTATGAGAAGATTCAAATTAAAGTTTGTATTTACTACAAACTACTAACTAAACTATAGTAAGCATTGATATTTGAGCACATCCCAGTAGACAAATTAAGAAATCACATTAATTTCATTGTCTGCTTTGGATAAAACAAATTTTTAGGTGCTAAACTGGATTAATAGTCTCTCATTACATACTGCATGTTGGAAAGTGGAAGGTAAATACAAAGTTTTCAGGTAGTTATTGAAACAAAATCTTATATGTAGCTAGTATGAGCTTGCAACAGTTGCAAAGCTTGGAAGCACTGTGTGCAGTTTGCTATTTTGGCATCTTGAATCAAGCTTAGACCACAAAGAAACATTGTAACAAAGCTTGCACAACCCTATGAGAGCCATAACTCGATACTTTGTAAGATGTGTTTTCACCATGAAACTGTATCAACTCTAAAGGCATAGCTTTGGAACAATGTACAGAGCAAACAAAACACAAAAAAGTACCAGTCTACAGTTTTCTACATTTAGGATCTCATTATTATGAATATGAATCAATATATTCAATGCATTTTGTCATGTTGATATACCTATAAACTCGATTTGAGTGTGCTCTCCAGGCAGGCTTATGTAAATGGCATGGTGTCCCATTCTGGAGAAATGTCAGGAGGCTTTGGCCACAGCCTGTGTATGAAAGTAAAGGGCATAATGGGATTACTATGAAATGTCTGACACTGTTCGTTAGGAGTGGGAAACAGTGCATGCATACATACATACATGTAAACAACAATCTGATAGAGCTAACCGCAATGATACTTTCTTCATAAAGTACATCAAATGTGACCACACGCAGGGCTACAGCAAAGAAATTTTGTGCATTGGACAGGTCTTTGGTCAGGAATCCCATGACATTTCTTATGCTTGCATGAACATTTGCACGATACTTGTGAAATTTATGGTTATGTAGTTTCCATGGTCAGATGCAAATCCTCACATACTGATAGTGACCACTTTGGCCCACTGCTATACTTTACAGACAAAAAAATGTAAAGAGTTATTAAGACATAATGGGTGTTCATATATTGTATATTTTAAAACAGTGAGAAAACCACTTGTGATCTTTTTGGGTCACATGGAAGTAGTGTTCTTCACTGTGTCCAAGGTTGCTTCACTTTGATCATACCATACCATGCATGGTACTCTCTAAATCTAGTATGCCAGTGGCCTTACTGGAGACCTGATGTTGCAGCAACATTTCTTTGCTAGGATGTTGGTTATACTATCAGTTCCAAACCACAGGTATTAAAGAATTATAGAGTATACATTTCAACTGTCCCTGATTTTGACTCCAGTTTTAGTTCCGACTCTGTTAATCCCTCCCAAAACTGATGACTTTTGGAGAAAATGTACACTTCAATAAATAAAGATGAGAATTAGAGAAGTACATCTTTTACTTCAGAAAATGTATAATTCAGATGCCTCATATTAATAGTGCTACAGTTTTAAAAGTGCCCCTGACTGTTTTCAGGATTTATCTCGGAGTCATTGAGAGCTATGTTCTAGAGCATTATGATACTGCACACTACCTGCCATTTTATTTATAAAACATTCATTTTTCTAATATTTTTGTTCCAAGATACTTGTTTCAGCAGAAACAACAACATAGTCGATATAAGTCATACATGTATTACGGATGTGCATGTATATGTTTTTACTTGTTGATACCTGTGCATTAGCTCTATACAATACACGCCATACCTATCAATCTCAACCATAAATGTTTTATGAAGTTTTTTTTCTGTTTGCTCATTTTATTTGTTTAATACATTGTATTTTTTATTTGTAAATGACTTTTGCAAAACAGTTTAGTAAACTTGTTTCTTTGTCATTTGGTTAGTCTGCCTTAAAAAGGGGAAAGGAAGAACAGTTCACTTTTTAAACACAGAATAAGGTACGACACTGGCAAAGCAAAATCTACAATCAAAACATAAGTACCATCAGGAAAACACTACCCTTTAACATTTTTAAGGAAAAATATATGGTATTTGTTGAAAAAATACTTTAGGGATATAGTTTAGTTACTGAGCTGTCGAATACGTTTTGGAAAAATATAGTTTTGAGGTTTAAGTAATAGGGGTTAAGGAGTGGTGTTAGAAAAGCATTAGTAGTAAGTAGTTAGGGATAGGAGATGGGTATACAGCAAAAGGACAGACAGTGTAAAAAGTTGCTTTAGACTGTATTGAGAGGAGTTGCTAGTATGGGTATGGTTAGAAATAGATATGTTTGTGTCTATGTAAAGTGTGGGAATTATAGGTCAGAATTAACTGAGAAAGAGTAGGAGGAGCTCAAGATATCATGGAGGATGTAAGTACTAAATGTAAGCTTAAAAATAAAAGTTAGATACAGTACTTGGTATATTTTATTAAAAAGGGGTATGGGGATTTACAGAAATTGATATGCATATAACTTAGGGAGCAAGGACAGACATGTATACTTAGTGATTTTTCAGTGTTAATTTGTCCGTAATCCTAGCATTCAGAATATTGCTGAATGAGTTGGCAAGTATCATGTAGGAAGTGCAGACTATATATGCCCCTAATATGTGCTCTAAGTAACCCTTTCAGAGAAACCAGACAGGTTAAAAAGACATGGTCTGCATTTTACAAAATAAAACTGCTGTGTTTCCAGGAATATAAGGACACCTGTATCATTGGTAATTAATATAGCTGTAATATATTCTACAACATATACTTGCCAATGATACTACTAAGCCAGGGGTCGTAGAGGGCCATCTTGATAAAGCGGCACCAAGACAACTGTTCTTGATACCTTGTTGATGCAATCAGTGGAGAGATTCAGGTTAAGTAGTTAAAAGCATAGGGTTTTGCTTGATGGGACTTGACACTTTTCAGCATTATTTTGCAAGTGAGTAGGGAATCCAGATGGGTGTCATCAGCTTTGGCTGAAGATGGTAACCTGCATCACCTCCAATAATGCAGGGACGTCTTTCAACTACTTTTCCTCTTTGCCACTTTACTTTGTTGATGTTTTTGGATATTCACCTACTGGATGATCATAAGGAAACATACTCGGCCATTAACTACTGACCTTGTCTACATATGTACTTTAGATGTATGAATAATGGACATTTCCTTGGTGCTTGGCATATGTGCAAGTTTAATATGTATAAATGAGGAGTGCAGTCTACAAGATCACTGAAAAGTCTAGCCATGTAAGCCCATGATTGGATGATTTAAGTTCCATGACTGAGGAATGTCATGCAATATATCCCAGGGGTGATTATAAAGTTGTCCATTTAATTCTCCAGAATAGTTCAGATTACAGCCAGTGTGATGCATTGGCTTGACATCTAGTGGAAGGTTATTCCTTCAGTTGGGAAAATATATAGTGCTATCGTGTTCTGCTTATGTAATAGTTAATGTTTAGGTCTTTGGTATATTCTGTTAATGTAATAGTGAAGGTTAAGGTTCAGGTACTCATATTGCTGTTTGTTTTGTGTACCTATAAAATATCAAGCAGAATGGGATTCATAGATAAGTACTAGGCAATCAACCTGTAGACCATTGCATGCATGGCTAATAACCCATATTAAAAAGTTCCTCTGGCCTCAAGAATGGCAGTAGCATATAGAGCTGGAAAGAAACTGAAGATGCTTATCCACATATTAATTTACTTTGAAGATAGTAAACGTTTAACACTCCTTGACATGTAGTGGAAGTTTGTGCCAGAGGTTGGGGGATATATCAAAATATGAATACATTATGCTGTGTCTTATGCATTTGTTGATGAAGATTTAGTTCCTTTAACCTTGTATTTGAGGATCCATTTGTTCTGTGAAGGAACACAAAGTAAAAGAGGTTGGCTCATGGTTCAAGATGCTACACAGAGATCCCATGGAAGAATCTATAAGACACTAAGTGTATATACAGAGAGTGCAAGCAACTCTGCCCTAATAATTAACATTTTTAAGGAAACTGATATTTTATGTTAGCAGCCTCTGTGGTCTGTCAAGCAGAGTTGTACATTTAGACAAATACATGTCAAAACAAGTATTACACTCAATAATAGGCCTGGTGAGATATGAGTAAGAGAATTACAACTCTCATGAATCTAGGAGAGATGTCTTTCAAAATTAGAAGAGCCAGACAGACATCTTTTGAAATTATTAAGGAGACATCACGATAAAGATAAAGAATCTACAAAAGTGCCTAGATCTCTTATGGCAGTGTCTGACTGGAGGAATGTGTCACCTATATGGTATGGGTAATGCTTTGCTTACCAAAATTAACTATACTACATTTTCTCACATTTAATTTAAGATCATTGTTTTTGCACCAGTTGCTATCATGACCTAACCCATGTTGGAAAAATTCTAATTCAGTGGAAAACTGAATGACAGTTCCTAATTTAAAGACATCTGCAAACTTAGATAATCATATACCAGGAGTAACCAAAAAGGAATATGACATTTGTATAGAAAAATACAAATATCCCAAAGAAACTACATTAAACAAAACATTGCAACAGAAGGAACAAGGCAGAGTAAAATAAAAATGGAACTTTAGTCCATAAACTAATGAAAAGTGCATAAACAGTTAATTGTTTTCTCCCAAACTGACTTCTTCAGAACTGAAACAACTGAAGACGCCCCTCACTTTTAAAAGTTCATTAATTAGGGAAACAACACATTTATTGGAACACTTCATGTAAAACCATAACATCATAAACATATTCAAGGAAATATAATCCAAATCAGAAATGTGGTGTGTGCAAACTGGTCAATCAAAATATAGGAAATCCAGTAAAAAAGCAAAGAGCGACCAGACCACAGCTAATAAAATCAAGCCGAGTTTTATTCCAGGAAATACAAATGGTGAGCGCTTTTGCAGTAAAAAACTGCTTCATCAGACAAATTCTTCATTCCACTCATCAGTTTAAAAATACACGTGAGCCAATCAGAACTCAATAGCAATTAATAAAACATCAAATAAGAATTCACTACTATTTAGCCCATTAAGGAGCTAGCTGTATCATAGTGGAGGGTAAATATACAATAAATACTAAAAGGTATAAATACATGTAAAAAAGGAGATACCTATATGCATCAATTTTTAATAAAATACATAAAAGACACCTATTTTTTAAGATGTCTCTTATCTAGCATAGGTTTGATGAAATATTTATCAATCAACCCTTTCTCCATAGTGGCTTTTATTCTAATGATCCATTCTAGTTCTTTACATTCTACTTTATTTTACTTTATTCACATGTATTTTTAAACTGATGAGTGGAATGAAGAATTTGATGAAGCAGTTTTTTACTGCGAAAGCGCTCACCATTTGTATTTCCTGGAATAAAACTTGGCTTGGTTTTATTAGCTGTGGTCTGGTCGCTCTTTGCTTTTTTACTGGATATTCAAGGAAATATATTCCATAAAAAATGAAAATCCGAATTTATGAATTGTCAAGGAATTTACAGTTTCAGAATGATACAAGGAATACTGAATTAGTATTATAATTTAGCTTCCCTCATCCTTAAAACTTGTTCATTTAAACTAGGTGGGTTACATGCATAGAGCTGGAACTCTGTATTATCAGTTGTTGTTTTCCATACCTCAGGAATCTAATCAGTGGTGATGATTAGATTGAAGACGTTATGCTGTGCTAGACCTCTGTACAGTGTTCACAGAGTCTGAGCTGCAGCAATAAGGCCCTGTGTTGCATAACTGAATGAGCAAGCTTGTGCATATATCACTACTTTTCTGGTCGCATTGCTCATGAGACCTATACCAGCATGATCCCTTTCCTGCAGTTCAGCTGCATGACTGCTGCTTGTAACACAGGAGCACTCATTTGCTATGTAGCCTTCTTCTGGGAACATCAGTGCTGTGCTAGTACTAATGCACAGCTAAACTGAGATTATGAATAGTGCCCTATCCTTGCACTGGATTCCACTCAAATGTTACCACTTATTCAGTCAAATGTTGAAACAAATAATATTTTCTTGACATCAGAGTTGCATCTAGCCATAGATCTAGACGCTTTGAGTTTCCTTGAAACCCACTAATGCTAACTTGCTTGCATAAAATTCTGATACGAGTTTTTTTTTTTTGTCACTGTACAATATTTACCACCTTCCTGTTATGCCCCCCTTCATCATGAGCTTGTCTACAGGTCAGCAATGCAGCTGCCACAGGTACCACATCCTCCTCTTCCCATGCTCTCCAGCAATGCAGCTGCCACAGGTACCACATCATCCTCCTCCCATCCTCTCTAGCAATGCAGCTGCCACAGGTATCACACCTTCCTCCTCCCATGCTCTCCAGCAATGCAGCTGCCACAGGTACCACATCATCATCCTCCCACCCTCTCCAGCAATGCAGCTGCCACATGTACCACATCCTCCTCCTCCCATCCTCTCCAACAATGCAGCTGACACAGGTACCACTTCCTCTTCCTCCCACCTTCTCCAGCAATGCAGCTGCCACAGGTACCACATCATCCTCCTCCCATCCTCTCCAGCAATACAGCTGCCACAGGTACCACATCACCATCCTCCCACCCTCTCCAACAATGCAGCTGCCACATGTACCACATCCTCCTCCTCCCAACCTCTCCAGCAATACAGCTGCCACATGTACCACATCATCCTCCTCCTTTCCTCTTCAGCAGAAATTATCCTTTACTTTGGTGTACATATGTCTGTTTACTTCAGTATTTTTTTTTCTGTGCACAGATTTCATTTTTATTTTTAGTTATCTGCTCAGCTGTGACATCACAGCTCCAAAATCACACATTCCAAAGTGTAGTTAGTTTCACAAAAGCTTTTTAAAATGGCAGTGTCCTTCTTTAACTGAGGATATGAATATGCAAACTGTTTAGGATACTAGTTGCAATACAAGGAATCATGCTTACACGACTTATTCGAGAAGTGAATATATACTAAATCTGAGGTTGCAACTAGGAGTATTTACTCTTCTCTCAAGTACACTGCTTTTGTCTTGTTAGCAGTGGCACAGGGATACTACACATCATGTTGGCAGTGACATTGTGGCAAAGTTACATACAAAGAATGCTTTAAAGAGTAACAATGACTTTATTAATTTGATCTTTACAGGATGGGATCACAGTTAATTTTTCAAAGTTTTATGAAGAACAATGTTAGGTGTCATCCTTGTAACATGTTGGCAACTACTAGGGAGACCAGTATAGAAGGAAGGAGGTTAAGGGGGAAAATAAAAATAATTCTAAAGAGGTTGTAGGAGACTTGCATCACACATAAGTTCATATACTTTTTTGAATCTATTCTCTGAATGTGCCTTGAGTTGTTAGAAATAAAAAATAAATAAAAATCAGTTTACATTGTAGCAAAGGTGCAAACATACTTACACATACTTGCTGTTAATCTTTATTCCCTTCAGTAAATATTAATGGCCTTTTTTATCAGTGGACCATTGTTTAGGCACTGAGAAAAGCCGAATCGTGCTGATCCAGTAAAATACTATTCAAAGTTATGATAGCCATAGCTGTCCTACATACAATTAGTAGTGAGTTTGCAGGAGTATGAATCAGTCAGCTGAGTACTGAGTAGTAGTCCACACCTTTTCACGTAAGTAGTACAGGGAGTAGAAGACTACAGTTTGTAATTCACTTTCCTCCATGCACATGCAGCTCACAGCTTGCGACTATACTTATCCAAGAAGAGACTAATTACCTTTGCAGTCTTCATTTTTCCATATCTGATGCAACACATGATATACCATCAGCATACACATCTACACAGATGAACACTCACATCCCAACAGAAAGGCAAACAGACCTGCAAAGACACACACCTTGACACTTAATATAGTACCAGCAAATACACATGACCTCTTATGGTTTCCTGGAGACACACACACACACGCGCACGCATGCACATGCACACACATGCACGCACACACACACACACACACACACACACACACACACACACACACACACACACACACACACACACACACTGTACCACTTACTTATATCTGTATTTTGCACCAGGGAAACTGCTCAGCTTCACCCTGATCTATCTGGCCCATTCTAGTGCATTAATGCAACATAGCTTATAGCAATATGCATCTGTGCTATTTGTGCTCTGCTATGCAGTGTCTTGTGTAGTACAGATATCCATGAATCACCCTACTATCAAAGACATTTTGAGAGCCATGCACTAAGAAGCACATAGGTCTACTTAGCATCAGACAAAACCACAGACTGCTGTAATTGCATCTGCCTCAAAAGCCATCACTGCTCAGTAAAGCATAGGTGGATTAATGTGCTGTGATAGTTGTAAATATTCAGGCAGATAAGCAAAGCTGTTCAACTGGCTATATACATACTTTGCATCCCATCCATGAATCCTAGCTTATGACTCTCTCTACTTAAGCATAAACACCAGGGTTGTATTGTTTAAAGGGAAGTACATTTCTTTTTGAAAATAGACAGTTCTGTTAGACATGCCTTCTTTGTGCCTCTTTTGAGTTACGACTATAGATACTTTCATGTTAGTAGTGTAGTTCATGGCCACTTCTTAATCCATTCATTCACACTTCTACTTCTTTGACCTGATGATACTGCATAACAGTAATGACATTAATCTATGTTATTGTCTCTCAGGGTACTTTATCAATGGCTTTAGGGAGTCCAAAAACCCTTCTGTTAGTCCACATGCCAAGTAAATGTCAATGCATTGCATGGCGTTTTCACCATTTATCATCAAATTACTCGCTATTATGCTTACTGCATGTTTTTTATGCTCTGTATTTACAGGCTATATCCATTGACAACTGATTTCCATTGGACAGCCTTAGAAACTGTTTTCGATCTGTGCCACTGTTTTAATAATTTTTTCATGTCTGAAGTTTGCAGACTTGGAAATGTAATTTTCAGATAAAATGGTAGGCAGATCCCTGCAAAGTTATTTACAGCCACCACCCAACATAATAACGAGTAGGCTAGATCATATTAAGATATTACAGCAATCAAAAATACAAGCATTTGCATGGGTATTCACAGATGTAAACTTGAGATTTGTTGAGCTTAGATTCTGGCTGTAATCATTCTTTTGAAAGAGTATGTTTGCTGCTCCTGACGTAGTTATCTGCTGCTCAACACTTTATAGCAACTCCAGAAGATAAAACATACCCTTCGCAAGCCCTAGCATATTTGGTCTTTGGATCAATTAAGTTACCTGTGTTTGCCTAAATGATTTCTGCTATGGTGTGTCCCAGAGCTTTGTATCTAAATTAGTGAAGGTGAGTGGCCAGTGAATTACCCAGGTCTGTAAAAGGGCCACACCTTTGTGTAGGAGAATCATGCTGGCTGTTCTCCAGGTAAATTCGAAACATTTAAGCAGAGGCTCATATAGCACATGCACAACACTTATAAAAATGCAGCCTGGTATGTTGCCTGGTCTCATGGAAGCATTATTTCGTAGCCTTTGAGAAAGATTCTAAGACAAGTTCCAAGGTGATTTCAGGTAAAACTATATTTCAGAAAGAGTATGAGCAAAAATGTGGGTAGGTGTAAGGTAAAGTTAGCACTCACTCACCTGACTTCTTCACATGCATTACCACTGTTCAAATATGGAAACTCTACATTTACATGCGCAGAGGCAGCATAACATCGCCATGTGTACTAATAAGTAGATGAACAGATCAGAATCTGGCAGCAGACTACCAAACACAGACAGTATATTCTTAGATAATCATGGTTATTACCAATCAAACAGTGTTTCAGGGTGGTGTTGGCAGGCTGGTGTGAATGATAGCATGCATCAACCAGGTGCAGTGCCATGATCATTAATGGAATGGGGATGTGCAATAGGCTGATATTACTTTTTTGTAGTAAACTACACAGTGGAAATGGAAAAAGAATTGCATGCTTTGGAAAACTCTGGACTATAGACTATTTTTCCTACCTAATCAGTGTGCATGCTTTTTACAAGCACTAACTGACAACTGTTTTAGTATGAATGTTTTGATTATGAATACCTGTGGTAGTATTACAGCATTTGGTAATGAAAATCAGTGACCATGCATTCACCCACATGGTTCCAGGGGACAGATAAATAAGGGACACTGGCTTGAATGAGCCATATCCTAATGTAGCCATGAGGTACAACTTCGGAGGTGATTATGTGGAGTTTAAGCCAAGTTTCAGTTACAGTGAGAACATCAGGCTTATGCTGGGTAATCCAGACATGTGGTTCAGCAGTTTTATTTCTTACATTTCTAACATTTATTGCAGGAAAAATTAGATCACCAAGGTTGGGGATCATCTGTTGTTGGGTTAGAGAAGTGTGTGGGTTAGAGAAGTGTCTGGGAGAGAATTATCACTGTGTTCATTATGCTAGGTGGAGCCAGGATTGGGGTGTACATCTCCTCCTAGAATGTTATGCATGCTTGTTTATTGGAAGGATTTTTGCACTTAATTTTGTTTTGTTTTGAGTTGAAGTGCAATTAATCAGCCTATATTTGGAATAAAGATGAGGGGCAATATTAAACAGATTTGGTACAAAGTGTGGAGAGTGTAAAGAGGACATATGGATGGGTGGTTGGGACAGAGATGCTGAGAGATATTACCGAGACTTGGTAACATGACAGGTGGTGCAGGAGGGTAAGGAGGAGGATAATGATGGCTAAAAATAGAATTATTAGCTGTCATTCTCATATGTCCACCAATCGAATTTGTACCTGCACTGAAACTGGTGCCGTTTCCAGTGCCATTCTCGAACCGAGCCCACTTCTAAAACAACACAGTGTAAAATGTCCCATTATTCTATGCCCCACCCTTTTTGCTGATTGTTCCCTGCCTGAATTAGACATGTGTTGTTTGATCTGAGTTGGGAGTACCTTGTTTACCCCTCTGTTCCTATCTCCAGGAAGAACTTTAAGTCTTTAAAGGCAAATAGATGTCTACAGTTAATTACTCTTGGCCACCTGCTGCTGAGCTTGCTTCCTGTGAAATACTCCCCAAATTATATACCCTCTCTCACACTTTGTCTATAGGGATATGGCAACAGTTTCCCAGAAAAAACACAGTGCAGTTGGAGTGTGTGCCAACACAAAAATAATATAATCTCTGAAAATTTCGATGACTAATGGAAAGGATTGCTACTTGTAAAATTAACAATAAAGGGTCAGTGACATGAATGATTTTTAGGAGTAGGTATACTGTCACCTTAGTCAAAGTATCTCCTGTATGTCAGTGTGTTTGTATGTGTGCACGCAAGTAGGTGCACATGTATGTATACATCTCCATACATAGACACAAACACAGATCGAGAGACAGATTTATACAGACCCACACATATATTTTTATGTGTATAGGTTGACCTGTAAAAACATATAGATATACAACATAAAGATATACAGAAAATACATTTTTAGACAACCAATGTAATATATATAGTAAACAAATGGTGACACACATTTATTTATTTATGTTATGTATTTCCATTTGATGATGGGGTGAAGAAGTCTAGTCTACAAAGTCACCGCAGCCACAACAGGGCCCATTTGAGCAAATGATGAGAATTCCAATAGTAACAGTGAAGTACACCACTTAAACGGCGTTCAGGCGCCTAGGTGGCGCAACACCCCTCTGTGAGACAGCTGGAGTTGGACACATGGCAGGTTGGCAGTTTAGCTGCAGTGACAAATACCTGTAGACAATTCCCTGTGGGAATAGAGGAACCCCCTGTACCCTAACCATAGGTGGCAGACACAAACCCCGACAGTGATACATTCTGCACCACACCCAGAAGCCAACATGTGCGACTGTCATTCGAACATGTGGCCGTCACAGGATCCCATGTGGGCATGAAAGTGGTACTGTGAAACTCATGTGCTGTGGGCAAAGCCTTTATTAACACAACATATAAAGTGATGTGTATAGTGCTTGGTGCATACTAAACCGAAATATATTCACAACTTGTAGAAATGTGCCACAGCACATAAATCCTGCACATCACTGTAGTCGCACTTATGTTGCAAGATGTGCTTTAGGCAATGCTCTCTTACATTAGCCTTCCTACATGGTGTCACAGGCATCTCTCTCAAAAGTGACTCCCTTCAGGTATCCGTTAGGTTCTGCTCCTGTTGCAGAACAGACAGAAGGTCAGACAGCTGCACTGTAGGATGTCCAAGTAACACCTTCAGCTGACGATGTCATGCCTCCACCTGGTTATTAGCCCATGGAAAGTCCATGTCAGAGACATCACACACATTCCAAAACTTCAAAGGGTAGGAAGATGGCAGGCGTTGCTGTGCTAAGCAGCGGGATGCATACTTCCGTGGTCAGCCACGCACATAATGATGGTCCAGAAATAGACATATAGGCTTTGCACAGCCAGATAAGGTAGCCACAATGTCCAGAAATGCGGGGATAACATCATCCTGTGGTAGGAAAGCCAACGCAATCAGCTTGCGGATGGCTATTGAAAAAGCAGTGTCCGTACCATAGAGGGCCACAAGGTGGTGATGCTGGATCTGGTGCCAAATGATCTGTGCAAAATGGAATGGGCACCCCTTCAGAATACTCTTAGGGAATGTCTTTCAGCTGGCATGTATCGCTGTCTTCTTAAAATCAGTCATAATGTAACATGGAACCAAGGTGCATCCATGATTTGCAGCTATACCCTCCAGTATCTCCCACAAATTGTTGTATGCAGACTCCATGTCATGAGACAGTACACCAGGGGGACAAATCCTTGCTGCGATGGGGGTGCCAATACATCCATGTAACATATACAGATGACGGCAAATATCAGCTCATGTTGGGAAGGTGCCATCCCCAAGAATGATGCCTGACCTGCACAAATCAGCCAGATTCTGTGCCATAGGCAGTAGAACCAAGGAATCAGTCCCATCCATATCAGACTTTCTGCGGAGGATAAAGCTGCCACTACAGAGTGGATACTGGCTGACATCGATATCTGCAATTGTTGCTGGAGGTGTGGACATGGATGCCAGTGCCCTCTGCTGTACCCTGGTGATGTTATGATGCAGGGTGGCACAGCAAGGCATCTCTTGTAGTACATTGTCATCTGTGTGCCTAGGACACACTGCATTACCATACTGGGCAGTTCATTGCCGGTTACCGCCTTCTGCCACAGTTCTGCTCGCAGTGTAGCCACTTGGGCTTTTGTTGCATCTGGGCCGTGCTGGTGTGTCAGTGATTTCAGCAGTTCTTCCCCATCATCCTGGCGAACAGTGATGGCATGACCTCTGCAGGCCTTTAATCTCCGCTCAATACATGCCCAGTACCGTTTAGTGGGTGCTTCACACTCTAAATGGTAGAAGTATCCCTCCACTACCAGCATTGGTTTGCCCCATTGGCTGGGTACTGTTCTGTGTCTGTTGCCAAGCTGACCAGGGCTATACAAGTATGCAGATTCCATCGTGGTGACACTACTTGTAGATGGCCTCTCAGTATCCATCACATCCAGTGTAGCAGGGAACGGAAGGTAGACACAACTTCGGTACAGGCCACTATCAGAGTTTGGGTATGTTGCTGTACAATACCGTGTGTTGTACCCTTCTGTATAAGCGCTGCCTGCCACAGTGGCCCTGTGCAGCAGTATACACACCACCTTGTTCTTACTACCTGCCCTGCTAGGGATTCTCTATGTACAGGTCACACAGCCGTGGAATTGGCAAGTGAATGTAGTCCAGCAGGAGTCTCCCAGCTTGCATACACCACTGGTTCTGCATGTAGTGCACAAGTCCCCTTAACACCCAGCTATTGCTGTTGGCCAGTCAGGGTGTGGGGCCCAGCCTCAGTTTCAGTGACAGATTACACAGGGATGTCTCCCGGTGTAGCACCCTTTTCTGCCTACATGCCCCTGCATATGTGCGTACTCCAGCTGCAACAACCATTGGATGGGTTTGGCAATCCCCACATTATGAGAATGCTGCCTTGCTGTGGACTTGGAGGTGGGTTGATACTCTTTTGTGTCCCATTCATACTTTCCCTCCCCTTTGTTTCTGTGTTCCCTTCTACTGTGGTTGCTTTTGCAATGTTGGGTAGGTGGTCTGCGATTAATAGGGTTGACGTGTCCACCTGCCACTGCACTAGGGTGGCTCTGGCAGAACAGTGCCCTTCTGTTGCAGGCATACCTCTCAGCCCCTTGGAGTAAGTAGTCTGGACAATGCCATACCACCAGTGGTACACATAGGGTCACATTCTGCCTTTGCAAACTTGTACAGTGGATAGGATAACAGGTTGTGCATTAACATGAATATTCTGTAGTGTGAAGTCTGAAACTCTAAATGTCTGTCATTATTTTCTAACTCCTACGCACACTGCTTTGCCACTACTCTGCCAGACAGCCACAATATTTCTCACTATGGGCCACACATATTCTGCAGTAGTCTGGGTAGTCTGCGGAAACTATACAGTTGGGGTGTATGGGAAGGGATTGCTTGTGTTGTTGTGACTTGTGTACGGTGCACATGTACAAGGGTATCAATCGGCTGCAGCCGCAGCTTCTTTTGGCATTTTATGTCTGTCAGCTTCCTACAGCAAGATGTACTGTAAGGGTTGTGTTTGGGGGTTGGAATGTATGTGCGGGGCTACAGGTAAGCTGTTTTGTCTTTCTGTGAGTGTTTAGACCCTCTCCACCACTTGTCCTGCCGATCGCTTGTCTAGCGTGGCTGTTTCCACTGTCAGGAAACAGCCCGCATATTTACGTTAGGTAACATCTCCATTTCACCCTTTTTCGTACTGTGTGGATTCCCACAATGTATCTCTCTTTCGGCAGCACCGCTCTATGATCTAGCAGTGCTGCAGCCTTCTGCTTTCAGTGTTGTAGCTCACAGGCATTTGTCTCGCAATCTACACGCTGGAACCCACTTAAACAATTATGTGCACATCATACATAGTTTTAATAAAAGACGTGCATTATCACATATCCAGCATATACACGGAAAGTGTTTCCTGTATGATAAAAAACAACTAATAAAGGTAATAAAATCATACAGGCCAGGAAACGACTCACAAGTCTGATTCTGGACCCTTATATTATAATGATGTTCATAAATTCTTTTCTTAAGACAGTCAACAAGACTTGTTAGCGGGACAGATTTGTGTCCCAGAGACCTCTCCATCTATGGAATAGACTTCCTCTCCACATCAAGCAGAGTACCTCTTTACTCCTTTTTAAGCACAACCTGGATAACTGGATGGGAAACAGAGAATATATCCCTGGGATTCCACCCATGTCCCTGCTGGACAGGGGCATCGAGTGCTGATTTGGCTAAATATGGGCTAAACTCTTGGCTAGGCTTATAAGGGCCTCACAGCCAATAGCCTAGTAACCTCCTATGACTACCTACTACTACTTTCTATTTTGTTATTTTGTAGCATGCATTTTACAGTGTGATTTTTATTAGTGAACTATGTGCACTGTGAAGTTTTCTTTGTTTGTTTTTGACACAGTATATGATGCATACTGGGTTTTCTGAGACTTTGAGGGAAACCACAGAATTTTCTTTTTATAATATGAAAAATAATTACCAGTAAAGGACAAAGGCAATTTAACATCAAGCCTGAAACAAAAACAAACAAAAGAAAATACAATCACCTAGGATGGGGTAATCATTGCACACAGTTTTACAAAAACAAGCACATAGTAAAGAATATACAACTTCACTGCTGCAAAGGCTGCAGCATCTGAGTGTGACTAGACAGCATCTCTGGCTGAGTGAAAAACACTCATTTAACATATCTTATAGACCATGGGTGAGGAAAGGAAATACATAAGGACAAACCACAAACTCTTAGCACTTCCTATAATAACTCACCCCCACTGAAGCTTGTGAAATCTGATCTGCAGTATGCTAACAAGCTTCTCTGAAAACCCTGCCTCTATGTGAACATGTTCATGTATAGCACTAAAATGTAAAGAAAGTCCTCTAGCAAGAAACTGATTTTACAAATCCTATAGTGACCATTTAAGGATGAATATGTAGCTGAACCACCATTTTAGACCATATGAACGCTCCCTGCAGCACTGCTGTGATGGTGGTAGAGGTAGCAATACTTCCAAACTAGCAGCCACATACATGTTTATATGCATTATGTTCTCCTGTGTATAAAAAGGATCCTTAACAGTATTGGCCTTGTGACAGCTCACTTATAAAATAAAGGTTACTGAGCCATGTAGTTCTCCACAGTATCCCTCCCCAATCTAACTGTATGCTCAGGTATGTAACCAGAAATTGATACATCTAGACAACAAACAGTTTTAACTGCTTTAAATAACCCATCCATCTTCCAGTAATTTACTTTATCATTTTACAAGGCTGCAGGGAAGCCACAGCATATCCTGGTAAGCAATGGAGGCAAGGGACAACATTTCTGGGTGCCAGCTTAGTGGAGAATACATACATGCACTCACTCATTCTACATGCATACTTATTGGCAAAAAACACGTGTAATTGGAAAGTGTGAGGAAACAGGATCACCCAGAAAAAAACCCTCAAAGATGCAGGGAGTAAATAAAAACATCACAAAGAGGCACCCATTCAAGAATCGAATGCAAGAACGATTTTCTAACCCAGTTATGCCTAAATGGGGGACTGTGTCAAACGCATCTACTAAATCCAGATAAACTATGTAACAAGCAGAGTTTCATGTATAACATAAGTTACATATTCAAAGAATTCAACGTTCATAAAAGTAGGACCTTTCATTCACAAACTTATTTCTGTAATAAAGCCCGGATTATTCTTTTCAAAAAAGTATGTATAGATTGTTACTTTTCTGATATAGCTCAGGCAAACTCTATTACTGTTTTTGAGTTCAATAGCCAACATAAAATTCATTTCTCATTTCAAAAACATTTTATTTTGTTTTCATTATAAACATATGCAAATGTACATATAACAAATACAATAAAACAATAACAAAACTATTTACAGTATTTACATTCATCCATGATAAACATTTTATCCATGAGAAGTTATCAGTATTTGTTCAAAAGGTTTTCCAATTTTTACCATGCTATTTTTTATGAGTAATGTTATGAGTTCTATAACAAATGGTTTGCAGTTCTTTTTTACAAACAACTTTTGCTAAATTAATAAAATCTTTAAACATCAAATCTTGTTTACTTTTCCAGTTCAAAGTAATAACTTTTCTGGCAATTGCAAGAATTGATCAGAGTAACTGAATCCGAGATTTAGGTATTACATTAGGTATAGGAACACTGAACAGGATTATTGAGTTAGAAATATAACAGTTATCAGACCATAAAGCGTTTACAAAATATCTGAAGTATTTCCAGTATTGAACAACATTTCTACATTCAATGAACATGTGAACCCAGTTGTCTTCTAGTAATTCATCACAATTCCAACATTTACTTTCCCTGTTTTTGAGTATAAGATTTATTTTATGTGGAGTATAGAAACTCCTATTCATAAATTTCCATGTATACAATCTCCAATATAATGAAGAAGAGTTACCATACGTAGAATTCAATAACAATTTTTGGATTCATCAGATATTTGTTCTCCATTAATCTTTACATAGTAATTTCAAAAATCTGAGTCAAACTTTAGAGTGTTTTCTCTTAGTCTCTTACAGATAAGTGAGATGCTTAATTTTTGATTATCTGTCTTTCTACGACACTTAATAAAAAGCTGAATCAAACTAGGTGTAGATTCAGTCTCTAGGCTGATTGATACTCTCATTTTGTTTTCTATAAACTGCCGTAATGAGAGTATAAACAACCAACTTATCAAAACTACATAAAAGAGAAAGTAGTGGTTTAATACTCTTATTTTGAATAAACTGATGCCAGAATATCAAGTTATTTTCCTTTAATTTTTGCACTGCATTGATGTTGAAAGAATCTAGGCAATCACCTTTTACATTTTGCTTGTTTTTGATGTATGTAGCAAAAGGTTCCATTGAACAAGCAAACAATAATGGTGATAGAGGACAACCTTGTCTAGCTCCCTTGAGGATTTCTAGAGGTGAGGATAGACATGATTCGATTTTCACATTAAGCTTGTGCCCCACTATAAATTTTCATTAATAAGTTGACAAAAATCTGAGTAGAATTCAAAACCAATCAGAATTCTTTGTAGCTAAGACCAACAAATTGAATCAAAAGCCTTTTCTATGTCTAGGCTGATAACAGTTAGTTGTTTATGTATTTGCTTGCTATGTCTATTAATGATAGTAATTTAATAATGTTATCTTGCACTTTTATATGAAGAATGAACCCTGTCTGACTGTTATGTATTAGATTAGGTAATATTTTATTTATCCTATTAGCTAATATTGTCTAATCAGTGTAACAAAACTGGCCTATATGAATCACAAGGACCTTGTTTTAATATGGGGGAGATAATTGAGTATTTCCACGATGGGGGTGTTATACATTTTTGCTTAACCATAGTAAAGACACTCATCATTTTCTTTATTATATATTCAGGAAAAATCTTAACTAGTTCAGGAATTATTCCATCCAGTCCTGGAGCTTTATTATCTTTTGCATTTTCTATTTGCTCTTTCACTTCTACTAGTGTTATTTGTTTATTTAATATGTTATTTTGTTGCACTGATACCTTAGTAGTAATATTTTCTTGAAAAAAATTATTTATTACATATCTGTCTCCAAAAGTGGTGTGTTATTTATAGCTGTATAGTAGTTTTGAACACTTCTAATATGTCCATTAAGTTAGATGTACTCTTAACTGAACCATCACTTTTATATTTAATCTCATTAATAAGTATTTGATTGTTTTTTTTTTTATTTTTTTTTTTGCATCTTACCACTATTTTATGTGGATATTTGGGATTTACAGCATAAGATTGTAATTTCAATTTTTCCAGGTTTATGGCTACTTTATGATTCAGAACTTCTAAGTATTTTTGATTTAACTTAGTAATTTCATTATGTGCTACTTTATTTGGTTTTGTGTACATTTTTATCTTGTCTATGTTTTTGTAAGTCTAAAAGTTCTTTGTCCCACGCTCTCCTTTTTTTAAGGTACCAAGATGTTATTCTACCATATATATAAACTTTAAAGGTGTCCCATACTATAGTGTCACTCACTTCACCATTATCGTTTGTTTCCATAAACATGTCTATTTTTATCATTATCCATTCCCTAAAGTCTTTTAACTTAGTTATCTAAGCAGAAGTTCTCTGTAGAAATCTTAAATCATCTGTATGCATAATGTAAAGTTAATAGCATTATGGTCCGAAAGTGGACAAGTCATTATAGATACGTCACTTATTTTCGAGTTTATATTATTTGATACAAAGACCTTATCAATGTTTGTTTCTGTACCAAACAGATATGAATAGTGAGTACAGAATAAGGAATAATGTTCTCTTAGACCATGTATATCTTTAAGGTTCATCTTGTTTGTAAAGTCATCTAACATCTTGAGATGTTAGTTTTATTTTACCATTTTTAGAAGTATCATTGCCTGATAATAGGCAGTTAAAATCACCTGTTGCTATAATTTCCTCTTTTGCATTTAAAGTAATCAGGTCCAGATATTTTTTAACATATTTAGTACTCAGTCCTGGTATTCATTATGTATTAATCAAAGTATAATACTTCCTACTGATTTCCAAAATAACCATGCTTAGCATACCATCTTTATCTGAAATTGTATCTATAATTCTTGGCATAGTTTAAGCATGTTTCCATAGAATAAGAGTGCCCCTTCTCTTAGTCTTAAAACATGAATCGGCCAGAATGGTATAGACACTGAATGAGTACTTTTGTAGATTTTTTTTAATAGATGGGTTTCCTGTAAAAAGATGATCTGGGCTTTATGCATTTTGATATATTTAAGCAAACCAGCTCTTTTGACATTACTGTTCAAACCATTAACATTTAATGATAAACATTTATAAGTCATTGACTATAATGTGTATGTTATTACTAAATGAAAGACCTTTCTTCCATGTTGACTTGAAATCTACTGAAAACTTACTTATCATGGATGCATAATGTGTATTAAGCACTACTTTCAAAAACACAATACTATTTATAAACACATGCATGAAACAAAGTTTCTGGTTTAGTTAAAAGCTTAAGTAAACCATCCATCCATCACCTCTCCAATACAAAAAGACACAAATTATCCTTCTCTGCTTAGAATACTGTATAAAAACAAAAAAGAAAAGCATTATGAAAGCAACTAAAAAAATCTGAATCCATGAAATATACATTAGAATGAGACTGCCCAATATATCTGAAACTATATGAATATGTCACATATAATAGCACCTCTAGTACGCAGATATGCCAGAAATACACATCACATCAAAGTATGTATAAACATCAGAAACTGAAGGTTAAGAAGATTGTCGATATTTCCAAGACTTTTCAAGAAACATCAGATGATTTAACCATTTTATCAGTCATCTAACATTTTTCATGTAAGGATCTGTTGAAAATGTATATATATATATATATATATATATATATATATATATATATATATATATATATATACATATACATATATACACACACACACACATATAAAACACCTATTACAACATAACTATTATATTTTGCAATCATACACATATTACTCATATGTATTAAGAATATCTATGTTGACATCTTTCATCAGGAAAAGGGGGAGAGAGAGAGAGAGAGAGAAAGGGGCCGCACAACCCTCTGCTTAGTTACTAAAGGTTTAGTTATATAACAAGTCTGATGTTAATATGTATAATGAGTTTTCTAATGCAGCTCCTAGTTCACTTGATGTCATTTAGTTACTAATAGTGTCATTGAATCTGCAGAAAGTATGCATCTGTAAGAGAACATAGGCATTTTCAAAGGAGTTAAAACACTTTTAGAAGAACTAGTTAGTTACCATTTAAAGCATCTAGTGAAGAATAACAGAATTTCAAGAGAAAATAATTCAAAGTACAACCATTAAAAGGACAATGGGATATTAAAGCAGATTGCTCAACCTGCTGTCTCTTTTAGTCCCTGTTCATTGATACAGCTTTGAAAAATCACCCATCCAGCTTTAAAAACTAATCCACTCAAATTTTCCCTGATAGGCTTCCTACCTTTCCATACGGTTTTCCTTTCACTTTGAAAACCAAGTTGAAAAAACTCTAGCTGGCTCTGAAATGATGATGTCACATCTGCCAGAGCTCTTGCCCTAGATTACAAGAAGTATGCAATACCACAATCTTCTTAAATTACCACTTAAAAAAAGCATGTGGGTGCTGTCATGCAAGTCTGTGAAATATTTTGTGTTTATAGTGCATCATTTGTTAGCTATTTAACCAAACAGGAAGGAAAAATAAGTGGGAGTTTGATGCTTTGCAAAACAGTGATTATTCCCAGTGCTATGGAGCTTGGTTGTAAATTTGACAGGAGTGCAACAAAAAAGTCTCCCACTGTAAGGAAGGAAAGGCTGACAAGAAAACAGTACATTAGTCTGGTCACCTGCTGAGAGTTGTCAATCACATGCAGATAATGGGTCAAATTACCCGTGGATCTTTGACAGCTAGGGAAGGTAGGTGTGAAGGAGGAGGGGGGAGATACCTTGAAGAACTAGATTTCAGCCTTCACAAACAAAATCAAGTTAGCATTTCTAAGAAGAAAGAGCAATAAAATGCATTTTTCAATTCTATCCTGTAGCATTTGGACTGCTTGTATTTGAAGTAGTCATTGAAAAAGGATAAAATTTTAATCAAAAGTAGGTGACTATAACACAGCAGTGAATGCCTGTAAAATCAGTGCACTCACAGGAGCTTTAGGGAAAACGTGGCAGATCTGATGCAATTTTTTGGAGACAAACAATGCATTCTGGGATACTTACAGGCAGACTAAACAGTCAGAATTATTTCAAGATGCCAGACCCCATGTGGTCAGTCAGAAATTATGCATAAAAATATCTAAAAAGCTCTAAATAGTCCCAGAGTGGTGTTAAAATGTAGGAAACACCAAATCATGATGAAATAAACATGCTTTATGAGTCTGAGGGTGCAGTTGTCCTTTAACAAGTTCAAAAGGTCAAATGATGTGATCACTGTTGTTCCCCAAGCTGCAGCTTCATAAACTTGTTTAAAGTATTTAAATAGGCTCATGCACAACAGAAGTTGTCTCTAGTGGGAAATTCAGATCTTGAAGCTTTTAAAGTTTACAGAAAGCAAAAAAAAAAAAAAACGCTCAAGCTGCCTTTTCAGTGCATGTCATGAATCATCACAATAAGAACAGTCACACAGACCACCAGTTTCCTCACAAAACCTCAATACCATGAAAAATTTAACCCTTTCATATAAAAGCAGCTATTTAGAAGGAACAACAGCTACCTCAAATCAGAAATCATATTATAAAATTTCAATCATTTACTCACCCGTTAACCAGGCCAGAAAGAGAAAGAAAAAAGGTAACCTAGACTGTGTGTGTGTGTGTGTGTGTGTGTGTGTGTGTGTGTGTGTGTGTGTGTGTGTGTGTGTGACTTATATTTAGCCATCTATAAAACACCATTAATGTACTGTATTAATGTTTAAATGTATTTAAACAAAGAGTCTAAAACATCTAGTTAGAAACACTAATCAGAAACACATTGTTATCCCACCACTGACCAACTTGAAAAAAATTTACTTTGATATCAAGTCAAATTATACTATTACTGAAGAATTAGAAGACATACATCATTTGTAGTTATTTAAAAGGGAAAAGTATGTAAAGTACTTATAAATGGGGAAAAGGGAGAAAAGGAACATTGGTAACAAAAAAGAATAGAGAGAGAGAATGTTATTTAAATACTTAGTACTATATGTAATTAGAATAAGTAGATATAGAAAGCAAAAGAGAAAGTTAATAAAAGTTATTCACATTACCTTACAGCATAGAGACTTTCCAGAATCAAATACATTACGATTCATAAAACAAAGCATTTAATATTAGAAGGAGTTTACTCGTGTCCATTAGTTTCTTAGATTTGTTTGCTCCTTCCTTCACAGACCATTCATTTTTTGTTGCCTGTCGCTTCAAACTCTTGGATGACCATTCATTTTCTTCTATGTCCAACAGTATTTTCTTCTTTTGGACAAATTCTACTGCTTCTTGTAGGGAACCAAAGATCTTCACTTCTTCTGGCAAGGTCATTTTTATTCTTGCAGGAAAAAGAATTTGAACTTTAATATTGACTTTTTTCAAGGACTTAGAAGAACATACTCCTTTCTTCTGACTATGACTGTAGAGGTGTAGTCATTGTCAAAATGAATAACTTTTTCACCCATCTTAATAGGGGAATTAGTCCAAGCTGATTTCAGCACTAAGTCCTTGCCTTGTGAGGAAAGAAATCTAACTATTATAGACCTGGGGTTAGATGAACTCAGAGATGAAGCTGGATTTGCCAGGGTCCAATAAGCCCTCTCAATTCCAAAAGAGAAGGATTCAGGCAGGTTTAGTGGTGATGAAAACCACTTATTGAGGAATTGAATCATGTTAGCACCCTCTTCTTTCTCAGGAATTCCATATATTCTTATGTTATTCCTCTTTGATCTACTTTCAAGGTCTTCCAGTTTCTCAATCAGCCTGATGTTTTGTTTCCGAAATTCATTGTGATATTCATTTTCTGTCGCTCTAGTATTTATGTCAGTTACTATTTCCTCTAAGGCAAGAATGCGTTCAGATTGTTTTTTTTTTACTATTCCATTTAGATGTTCCAGTTGTTTTCTGCATTCTTGTTTGATAATATCCATTTTGTTTTCAAATTTGTCCATTTCTAGTGACAGTTCTTGGATGTTTGTTATTATAAGATGTAGTTCTTTCTTCACTGCACTCTCCTGGTCTGGGTTCTTCACGTTGCTCATGCTTTAGTGACAGTTCTTGGATGTTTGTTATTATAAGATGTAGTTCTTTCTTCACTGCACTCTCCTGGTGTGGGTTCTTCATGTTGCTCATGTTTTAGTGACAGTTCTTGGATGTCTGTTATTATAATATGTAGTTCTTTCTTCACTGCACTCTCCTGGTGTGGGTTCTTCACGTTGCTCATGTTTTTAGTGACAGTTCTTGGATGTTTGTTGTTATAAGATGTAGTTCTTTCTTCACTGCACTCTCCTGGTGTGGGTTCTTCACGTTGCTCATGTTTTTAGTGACAGTTCTTGGATGTTTGTTATTATAAGATGTAGTTCTTTCTTCACTGTACTCTCCTGGTGTGGGTTCTTCACGTTGCTCATGTTTTTAGTGACAGTTCTTGGATGTTTATTATAAGATGTAGTTCTTTCTTCACTGCACTCTCCTGGTGTGGGTTCTTCACGTTGCTCATGTTTTTAGTGACAGTTCTTGGATGTTTGTTATTATAAGATGTAGTTCTTTCTTCACTGCACTCTCCTGGTGTGGGTTCTTCACGTTGCTCATGTTTTTAGTGACAGTTCTCGGATGTCTGTTATTATAATATGTAGTTCTTTCTTCACTGCACTCTCCTGGTGTGGGTTCTTCACGTTGCTCATGTTTTTAGTGACAGTTCTTGGATGTTTGTTATTATAAGATGTAGTTCTTTCTTCACTGCACTCTCCTGGTGTGGGTTCTTCACGTTGCTCATGTTTTTAGTGACAGTTCTCGGATGTCTGTTATTATAATATGTAGTTCTTTCTTCACTGCACTCTCCTGGTGTGGGTTCTTCACGTTGCTCATGTTTTTAGTGACAGTTCTTGGATGTTTGTTATTATAAGATGCAGTTCTTTCTTCACTGCACTCTCCTGGTCTGGGTTCTTCACGTTGCTCATGCTTTAGTGACAGTTCTTGGATGTTTGTTGTTATAAGATGTAGCTCTTTCTTCACTGCACTCTCCTGGTGTGGGTTCTTCACGTTGCTCATGCTTTAGTGACAGTTCTTGGATGTTTGTTATTATAAGATGTAGTTCTTTCTTCACTGCACTCTCCTGGTGTGGGTTCTTCACGTTGCTCATGTTTAGTGACAGTTCTTGGATGTTTGTTATTATAAGATGTAGCTCTTTCTTCACTGCACTCTCCTGGTGTGGGTTCTTCACGTTGCTCATGTTTTAGTGACAGTTCTTGGATGTTTGTTATTATAAGATGTAGTTCTTTCTTCACTGCACTCTCCTGGTGTGGGTTCTTCACGTTGCTCATGCTTTAGTGACAGTTCTTGGATGTTTGTTATTATAAGATGCAGTTCTTTCTTCACTGCACTCTCCTGGTCTGGGTTCTTCACGTTGCTCATGTTTTAGTGACAGTTCTTGGATGTCTGTTATTATAATATGCAGTTCTTTCTTCACTGCACTCTCCTGGTCTGGGTTCTTCACGTTGCTCATGTTTAGTGACAGTTCTTGGATGTTTGTTATTATAAGATGTAGTTCTTTCTTCACTGCACTCTCCTGGTGTGGGTTCTTCACGTTGCTCATGTTTTTAGTGACAGTTCTTGGATGTCTGTTATTATAATATGCAGTTCTTTCTTCACTGCACTCTCCTGGTCTGGGTTCTTCGAGTTGCTCATGTTTAGTGACAGTTCTTGGATGTTTGTTATTATAAGATGTAGTTCTTTCTTCACTGCACTCTCCTGGTGTGGGTTCTTCACGTTGCTCATGTTTTTAGTGACAGTTCTTGGATGTTTGTTGTTATAAGATGTAGTTCTTTCTTCACTGCACTCTCCTGGTCTGGGTTCTTCGAGTTGCTCATGTTTTTAGTGACAGTTCTTGGATGTTTGTTATTATAAGATGCAGTTCTTTCTTCACTGCACTCTCCTGGTGTGGGTTCTTCACGTTGCTCATGCTTTAGTGACAGTTAGGATGTTTGTTATTATAATATGCAGTTCTTTCTTCACTGCACTCTCCTGGTGTGGGTTCTTCACGTTGCTCATGTTTTTAGTGACAGTTCTTGGATGTTTGTTATTATAAGATGTAGTTCTTTCTTCACTGCACTCTCCTGGTGTGGGTTCTTCACGTTGCTCATGTTTTTAGTGACAGTTCTTGGATGTTTGTTATTATAAGATGTAGTTCTTTCTTCACTGCACTCTCCTGGTGTGGGTTCTTCACGTTGCTCATGTTTTTAGTGACAGTTCTTGGATGTTTGTTATTATAAGATGTAGTTCTTTCTTCACTGCACTCTCCTGGTGTGGGTTCTTCACGTTGCTCATGTTTTTAGTGACAGTTCTTGGATGTTTGTTATTATAAGATGTAGTTCTTTCTTCACTGCACTCTCCTGGTGTGGGTTCTTCACGTTGCTCATGTTTTTAGTGACAGTTCTTGGATGTTTGTTGTTATAAGATGTAGTTCTTTCTTCACTGCACTCTCCTGGTGTGGGTTCTTCACGTTGCTCATGTTTTTAGTGACAGTTCTTGGATGTTTGTTATTATAAGATGTAGTTCTTTCTTCACTGCACTCTCCTGGTGTGGGTTCTTCACGTTGCTCATGTTTTTAGTGACAGTTCTTGGATGTTTGTTATTATAAGATGTAGTTCTTTCTTCACTGCACTCTCCTGGTGTGGGTTCTTCACGTTGCTCATGTTTTTAGTGACAGTTCTTGGATGTTTGTTATTATAAGATGTAGTTCTTTCTTCACTGCACTCTCCTGGTTTGGGTTCTTCGAGTTGCTCATCTTGAGATCTCCAGCAGAAAACTTCTTGACAGGAATAATTAAAAAAATCTCTTGACAGCTTGACTATGTATTAATTTTTTAATAAAGAATATATGTTAATCTTTTAGTTAGAATTTTCTAAAAATTAAGGTACATTTCCTGTCAGGATATTAAAATCTAAGCAGAGCTATGGATTTCTGTGGCTATCAAAGACTGGCATCTTGGCCATGCCCCATATGTTTCATTTCTGACTCTTTTGTGATGCACCATGAATTAGCATGTTGCTTTTGAGGTTACGGTTCCCAGACAAATGGAACGGATTTCAACAGAGCTGTATCTGTAGTCACATGTGGTAATATACCAATAACTAACATTAAAGATCTATACACTATGACTTGTGTACTGGTGAGAAATGTGGTATTAGTGTTAATGATGGGACATTGTAATGTAGATTATATGGAGTTGGGTGCATATGGGTACTGTGTATTAATTTTTATCCAATTGTTTGTTTTTGTTAACCAGGAAATTTTAAGTGGGATAAGCCCATTTTAACTGTAGTCTGGAAATAAAATGCCCAGTAGAATAAATTTAAAAAGAATAAATAGAAAAACACTGGACTCTCAAAATAGAAAGAGAGAAGACAGACTGCAAGATGGCTGCAGTCTAAACTACAGGTTGATTAGCATTCTCCCAGCGTGAAAAAGAAGAGTTGTAAAAATTCTAATAAAAGCTAAACAATTTTAATACAAATCATTTACTAGCTAGTCATCACATTGCCTAGATGTCAGCAAAGAAAGAAATCTGTAGAAAGTAACCAAAAATCAACTAACAAAGAAGAAGAAGAAAATGGTGGGTAAGACTCATGAAGCTGTTCAGCAAAAATCACTTCAGGTTTAGGTTTCAGATTTGGTACAGGAGATTACCTCCAGTAATTTAGAAAAAAAATAAATAAATCAAATATATTCAGAGATGGGAGACAGAAAATACAGACCAGGCTAAAAAGGTGTACTGGTTTGCTTACTAAGTTGCAATTGCAAAGAACAAGGCATCAGAGACATTCTACCATCTTCTGGAAGGTGACGCAGTATATGGCATAAAGAAAGCATCACATGGCAAAACAAAGACAGAAAGATAAAGATAATGGTTAGGCACCCTTCATTATTGATGCCAGCACCACTCTGGCTCACCAGTCCACATGACATCAAAGGCACATGGAAGGCATACTTCCATCAGCTTCTGAATGAAGAAGACCCCACAGAAGCTGCACTACCCCAGTCACAGCTATGATGAAAGCAGCAGAGAAGCTCAGTGTAGAAGAGCACTATTATGGAAAAGTAATTCTGGGAAAGCAGCAACCTCAGATGAGGTCACAGCAAAACTGATAAAGATGTTGGGTGAGATGGGGAGAAATGGCTCCTGAGGGTACTCATAACAATGCGGCTGCAGAATAAGTAAACTAGTGTCAGTGTTCAAGAACAAAGAGGAACTTCAAAAACTATGGGCAGTATAGAGGTATCAAATCTCCTGTCACACTGCATGAAATTTCTGGACAGAGCGACTAATACATGAATACAAAGAGTAGCAGAAAGTAAGATGGAGGTTGAGCAGTTTGGATTCAGATCAGGATACAGCACAACTGAGCTAACTAGACATTCCTGGACTTGGAAAAAGCATATGACAAGATCCAAAGAAAGCTGATTTGTGCAGCCCTGCAGTAGTTGTACGTCCCAAAACCACTGATAGAGTTGGTGCAGGCTATGTATATGGACCCAATGACTCAAGTATGAATAGTGTTCGGTCTCACAGAGGGGTTCCCAGTGGGAGTGGGCATGCGTCAAGGTTCAGCTGTGAGATCACTGCTGTTCATACTGGTGATGGACTACCTCAGCAAAGAGGTGTTGTATTCAGATAATATAACGTTGCAGGCAGAATAAGAGCAAGAACTTCACAAAGGATAGGAGAATGGAATGCAAAACTTAAGGCACAGTGGATGAAACCAAGTACAGATAAGACATTAGTAATGGCAACAAATAGGAGAAATCAGAAGTAGTTAAGCATTGAGACAGAAGGGAAAATAGTAAAATGGGTTAACAGCTTCAACTATCTGGGACACATGGTTGAGAAAAAGGAAAGTCTGAACGAGGCAGTCAGAGCTAAAATCAGTGGGACTGGTAAGAAAGTGTCATTAAATAGAGAGAGAGAGTGACAACTGACATGACACTAAGATCCCATGTAAAAAAAAATGGAAAAAAAAGAGGGCTGATATTGATGATGATAAAAGGTTAACCAGCCAAGTGTTCTGGATTATGAGGAAAGGTCCACATTTAAAGGCTCTCTGAAGTGCTTTTCCTCTGTTCTGCATTAAACAGTGGTGTCTCTGCTTTGTGTTTTTTGATTGCTCATATACCACAGAGAGAGCCAATCGGCACTGAGGTATATGAGCCTATCAAGAATGAATTTTCTAGGCAAAGCAAAACAATGAGTTGAGAAAGAAATTGACTAATTACTACAGGACTTTCCCCTAACAACACACCCAACAGTAACATCACAAGGCTTTTGCGCCATTGTGATCCCTTGAAAAACAGGTAACGCAGAACACTTACTTTTTGTTTGTTTTTGGAATACACTTCTTTTCCTGGAGAAGTTTTAGAGTTTTCCTTTTACAGCTGCTGCAAGTGTTTTTAGTGAAGAAGTGAGGAGGACCGGAAGAATGCTCTGGAGAAGGAGAATCAGACTGAAGGACTAGGAGAGAAGATGTGGGCATGCTGCAGCCTGTAGGATTGTGCATTGCAGAGTGCAACCAAAACTTTTACTCAATGTACAAAAAGATCCTACTTCTATCTTAACCTTAAGGTGTGATGTTTATTGAGTATAGTTAGGACATCAGGACAGTTACACTTCTGCTGGGATGATTCAGAGGTTTTGTGGAGTTTGCCTGCCTTCCTTTCATTTTATGTCACCGTTACTGGAGTTTACAGCTGCCTACCTTGCTGTTTTTTTTTTTTTTTTGGAGTCCATTGTGGTTTCTGATGGAGCTGCTTGGCATACCTGTATAGAGGAGAGTTCCTTCATTTGGTTACAATTAGAAAGAGGCTTACTTTTTATTTGTATTTATTTATTTTTTGGTGGGGATGGGGTCTGCTCAGAAAAGTAAGATTTTCCTTGGTGAATTAGTCAGGACTGCAGTGGGTCAGTAATAGTATGTAAAGTCATTAATGCCAGATTGGAGGTTTATAGCAGGATAGTGTTTATCAAACATTTAGAGTAATGTAACATTGTAGGAAATTATATTAATGGGCAATTTTAGCTTGATTCTGTTTAGTAGTAGTTTGAATTTTAGTTTGATGCTCTATAGTAGTGCTGTTTTATATTTGGTTATTTATTTGTGGTTTTGTAGAGTGTAAGATAGTCTGATTTAAATTACAAGCTGTGTGTTTTTTATACAATTTTAGAAATGTAAAGTGTTAATCTTTCTCCATGTACTTAACTTTATGCTTTTGTTTGAAAGCCCACTTCAACCAGGCACCATGGAAATGGTACACGTTTGTCCACTGCAAAAATAGGGTATTGCACATTTTGGATGTTTGTCATGCATTGTTAGGCTCTGTGTTCCACATTAGCCTCTTAAGAGGTTGAAAGCTATGGTAAAAGGATGAAATGAAAACAGTGGCATATAAGCAATTAACAGGGAAATCTCCAGTAACAGATGGTATTCCTGTGGAAGTTAGGAGGGAAGAAAGTGATAAAGATGTAGAAGGATTTGTTTAACAATATTCTAAAAGAAGTACAGTACCAGCATCTTACTATGTTGATGACTCTAGGGTCCTTTTCAAGCCTATCCATGCTTTACAAAGGTGAGAATCAAACCCTGTACCTTGTGTCCGTAAGGTAAACATCTAAACCATTATGTTTCTACAAGTGAAAAGAATGGCAAAAGTGTTTTCATATGGATCAATCTGGATTTCTGGAGTGGAGGCAAACATCTAAGAATATAAAAAAAAAAACAAAGATGATCCAGAGGAAAGCAAAGTGTAAGAAAATACCATTGTTGTTGGTGGGTCTTGCTGCAAAGGTGTTCAATGGTGTCAGATGGACATTTTTAAGTACAGCAACAGTAGCAACTATATTCACTGATAGAATTAGAGTTAATTATGAGGATATACATAGGGTCAGAGGTAAGAATTAAGATGGGAGTGTTCCTCTCTGAGAAGCCATGTTTGAACAGAGGAACCAGTCAAGGGTGTACTCTTTCCCCTCTATTACTTGCTTTTTACTTGACAATCACTGGTAAAGAAAATAATGGACTCTCAAAGTCAAGCATCTAACTGGTAAATTAATCAAGAAAAGTTAGCTTTCCCTATTTATTATATTAATTTGTACTTGATAAATCAGGAAAAGGATATGTCAGTGTTGAAGAATATTCTAAGACAAATCTTTTGGGGATATAAAATTAATGAAAATAAAACAAAGCCTATAACAATAGGCTATATGCCCACACACAAATTGTTTTTGTTCAGCAATACCCATATTTAGTGTGTGTGAGAATATACATCTATAGCTATATATATACATATATATATATATATATATATATATATATATATATATAAAACTGCAAACCCACCCAACCCTAACTAAATAAACTCCAAAATTGCAATACAGTGGAGAAATGGCAAAGTTAACCATGGTGGCTAATTGTAAGGTTTTGCTGATGTGGCCTCGATGAACTCAGATTTGACGATGTGGTAAGTTGATCTTTTGAAGTGGACCAGTACATGGGGTATGAGAACATGATAAAATGAAAAATAATGTACTTAGGTGTATGAATTACAAATTATTCACTTATGGAAGCTAAGGATATTTGAGAAGAGGCTAAAAAAAAAGATGACACAAACTGACAAGCTGGAAACCCTTGATTATGGATATGGAGAGTAAGATACAAGCAGCAAAACTTTTTCTAGTCTCTTTAGTTTTATATACGGCTAAGGTTAATTAACTAGAGGAGAAGCTGTGGACTATAATTGATACAGTCAAAGGAATTTATTTGGGAAAGGAAGAGGGAAATAAGTGTGATTAAGTTGTTTTTCGAAAAACAGCAAACTAGTCTTCACAACCGCAAACAAATTTAATGTTGAACAAAGGTTTCAGACAAGATAGTCCATCAGTGTTTTAAAAAACAGTTGATTCCCACTTTCATTAAATACACATTTCATAATAATCATATGACACAGCCATCCTATCATCATGAGACATCCAATCAAACATTTAAATGAGCTCTACCATTCCTATTTAAAACAAATGGTCACATCATAAACTGATATAAAGTACTTCATAAAAAAATATATATGTGTGTATATATATATATATATATATATATATATATATATATATATATATTAATAAAATAAAAAAAATGTATTTAGATACAAAAACATATTTATATATAAAAGCTATTTGTAAACCAAAAGATGCATCATCATGTAATTTTTTGTTGTTACTTTTTCAATACTGGTTTTAATGTGACCTGTTTATTCAAGCCCAGATGAGCATCTGCCTGCATACATAGAATCCACTGAAATTCTTTCATATCCAGTGCATTAATAATATCCCCTCTCCTACTACTAGGTCTTATATATTCAATAACCCTAAACACAAATTGATGTGACACACCCTGAATCCTATATGTGTTTAGCTAAAAAATTAGTTTCAATTGTTCTACGTATATCGGATTTGTGCTCTACAATCCTATCACGTAGTCTTCTAGATGATTTACCCATGTAGAATGCTGGACATATGTTACAAGTTGCCAAGTAGACCACCAAAGTTCTATTACATGGGGCCATACAATTAAACACATATTTCCTATTACTAACAGGGTGCACAAATTCATTTGATTGACATATATTTACACAACATGAACAGTTATGACATGGGACAGTTCCTTTTGTCCTAAATTCCAAATTTCTATGTCTATTCAAAAAAAAATCCTTATAATATGTTTCAAGCTGTTGCAATTTTTATAGCTAAATAAAGGTATATTAGGTAGACATTTTTCATGACCCGGGATAGATTTAAGCATATCTCAATTCTCCTTAATTATCCCTTCAATATTTTCAGTATCTCTACTATATACCCTTGTGTAGCTTAACGGTTGTGCCTTATTAGGTACCTCATTAACATAAATATTAGGGATTTGTTCTGAGAAAAAAGGTTTAGCTTGTTTTTCTCTAAGTGTCATGATGTCTTCCCTGATAAACAGTTCATTAGCATCATAACCTCTCATTATAAAATCATTGGTCATTTCATCCATTGTTTAACACGAGTCCATTCTTGGACTTGTTCATTAAGTTGTTTTTCCCCACAAAACAAGATTTTTTTTTGACAAGCTGATTTGAAGGGATACTTGAGTGTTATGCAGACAAGGCCCTTATACCGAACACAAACATGCAGAAGGCTACCAATCAATGTGTAACGGCATGATGAAGAGGAAATGGGAGGGAGGGGTCATGAATTAAGGAGAAAGTAGGATTTTGAATGCAGGACTTTAAGGAGAATAACAATTATACCAACATTATATTCACAAAGTACCAGAAAGTATTCTAAGAACTAGGCCAATATAGCAATACATAAATTAGATTTTATTAATACAGTTGCTTACAAGTAGGGGCATGAAAAAGGCAAGAGGGGGATGGAAATAAGCAAAGGAATCAAGGTACTGGAAGCAAATACCTCTAGAGGGAAAGGTAATAAAAGTGGGATGAGGCCATGCACTCATACACAGACTGGTTCAGCAATACCAATATTTATGGAGTCACTATAATATGAAGTATTTAGGAGTATGGATTAATAGACTTCCATTATGGCAGATAATGATATGCGAGAAAATAATAAAAGATAATACAAAAAAACCCCCCCGAGGAACTGGAAGCACTTACTTATGGATGTGGATAGTAAGATACAAGTAGTGAAAATGATTTTAGTCCCTTTAGTTAGGCAAGGGTTAATTGAATCAACATGAGCCTCCCTTATATAACAAGGTTTACCTGATTTGTAGGGATATTTTAGAGTTTCACAGTTAACGATCATATACATAATACAAGAAGAGGGTTATAATTCAAAGTGGAAAGGGATGATGATAAAAGCAGGAGGGGAATTTCAAGAAATAAGGAGAGAGTGGGATTTTGGATGTGGATCCTTCAAGAGAATAACAATATACATTATTATATTTATAACACTGCAGAAAATGTTCTAAGAACTAAGCCAACACAGGAAAGAAGAAAGGAGATTTTGTCACTAGCTGGCAAAGGAATCAAGGTATTGTGAGCAGATAAATAGAGAAAGAAATGTAATATAGTTGGATGAAGCCAACATGTAAGGACTGCAGGTATTAATTGCCTTCCCTACCAGGGACTGATTATCAGAGTAGTGAAAAGTGGAAGGGATAGGGGAGTCCTAAGTGAAAGACCTGCCCTGGTAGGGTTTTTCAGTCAAATCTAAAAGAGAACATTCTGCTAAAAAGGGATAATTAGTGGAGCATATAAAATATTGCATGATAAGTACAAAAATCAGTTATAGGAAATTATTGAAATTGAAAAGATTGGGAAGAGACAGGAAAAGCAATTTACAGGGGAAAAATAGAAGGAAATATGCATGTCTCCCAAGTATGCAACAAAGTCCAGAAGGTTTAGAATTTTTGCTTGAAAATGTCTGCATAGGTACTTTATACCTGGAGCAGCTTTAAAATAATTTTCCTCAGGTAGATGGCAAATGTTGAATGTGTCAAAGAGGTAACTGGGAACATGTTTTTTAAGAGTTTAACAAGTTGGGAAATTTTATAAATTCCCTATAGGGTATTCTGTCAGGAATATGAGGGTAAATTTCTAACTCGAGAATGATTCTTTTGAATTTGGGAACAGAATCAGAATTGCCTAGACATAGTAAGGCCTTAATTCTGTTGGCTGCCAAAAACAATTACTAGAAAATGGAAGTCAAAATCTAAACCAACTGTATTTGAAATATTAAATATTGTAAGAGATAAAACGCAAAGAGGGATCTTTAGAAAAGGGAAGACAAATTACAAAGAAATACATGGAATCATGTTCAGGTGGAGGAGTGAGGTTTAAAGGAAGGCAGGAATTTAGCAATTTATTTAATGTTGGACCAAATGACTGTTATAAAGAAGGAAAGAAATAAAGAAAATACATGTGATACATAATATAGTCAAAAGAAAAAATGTGTTAATATTTTTTTTCTATTAATGTAGACGTGCCTAAATCTTAAGTGATTATTTAATAAAATTGTTTTTAAAAAGAGCATAATGAGGCCAAGTAGAAGTTTAGACTCCATGTTAGGTACTACTGTACCTACCAGGGCAAACTGAAAGGGATACAAGAGTGTTAAGTGAAATACCTGTTGTGAAAAAAAGATAATTATTAGGGCACAAAAATATTGCTAGAAAACTGCAAGAAGCAATAAGACGATGTAAAAAAAGAATGGGACAGATGAATGGAAAGGCACTATAAAAGCAACAGTGAAAGAACGTCTTTATGGCTCCCAAGTAAACAGTGAGGTCCAGAATGCTTACAATTTTTATATGGAAGGGTTTGCATAGTTATTTTTACACCACAAGCAGACTTTAGACAATTTTTCATCAAGTAAATAGCGATTGTTGGAGGTGTGATGGGAGAGAGAGCTAAATGGGGACATGCTTTTTTGGGGAAGTAATGAGTTGGCACATTTTAAAATTTGCTTGTAGAGTACTTTGTCTTTTGAACTGGGATACAGGATCTGAATTCTCAGATATATTAAAGTCTTGCTAAGTTTAATGCTATTGGCTGCCAAAAAGCAATTACTAGAAAATGGAAATCAAGACGTAAACAAACTTTAAATGAATTGTTGAATACTGTAAAGGAGATAAAAGAGCTGGAGGTAGGGTTTTTACATAGAAATAAATGGAATTTTTGGAAACGATGAATGCTGAATAAAGTTTGCGAGAAAAGATATTTAAAAGAAGGTAGGATCAGAACAATTTCTATAATGTTGAAATAAATAGTATTTTTTAAACAAATAAATATATGCATATAATACATAAAACACATGAAAAGAGAGTACAATGGTTCTTTTCTACAACTTTGTATGTGTAACAATATCATTAGTTAAATGGGAAGGAGTTTAATAAGGGTGTTTATCAAAAAAAAAAAAAAACAAAGCAAGAGAAAGTACTGATCAACCTGTCATTACGAAATTCCATAAAATTATTTACCATTTATTTAAGATTTGCTGACTGGGCAGTTTCCCCTGAGCAAAGAAACCATTTTTAGTGGAAGAACTAGGGGTTATTTTCTACATACAGAACACCAATACAGGAGTATAAATGGATTGCCTTCTACTTTAAGTTAGTGCTGTCTCAGAACTATGTGAGTAAATGTCACGGGCTTAGTTTGTATTATTTTCATTTGTTTATTGGGAACATCTGTCTGGTTATGAAACCCATTTTAGTGAAGGCCTGGGGATAAAAGCCACAGAGCTGCAATAATAAATTAAACAAAGTCATAAAAACAAACATGAAATAAAATGTGAAACAGAATCATAAAACAAGTACATACATCTGTGGTACTCACTGATATTAACTTGTACATTTTGATCATATTTTCCCATTGAGCAAAAAGAAGAATAAAGGGGAATAACAGAATATAAAGGGGAAATCAGTTTCTAAACAATGCTAATAATGTTGAAAGAATGAACATTAGAAATGTATTTAAAGTGCATATGATTAATTCCATTATAATTGTAGTTAGTAAGTATATGAATAGTTGCTATTGGATAGAATGATTTACAAAATGTTTTTATTATGTACAGTTTATTTACACCAGGACTCAGTGGAGGAAAAGGCTTACCTATTATGATGAGGTAATTGAGGGAAAAGTGAAGGGGAGGGATATTGGGATTATCCTGGTGTGTTACAAGACCATAGCCATGACTTAGTTGGGTGAATATGTAATTGTATTTTGAATGAGGAAAGGTTATCACCAAGCCTTAGATTTAAGGGAAGTCAGCTCTACATTCTGAAGACCTCATTGTCATATGGGTCTTTGCCTGATGATATGTTACCTTTGTGTACGCTTAGTAAGGATTTGCATGTGGATTGCAGACTTCAGGTTGGTTATGTATGGTACAATGATATTATTCTAGAATGTGATGATTGGTTGGTATATGACTCAATCATTTGGTGTAAGTATTTGGTTGTACCCAAGTTTTTGAGTTAGTTCCAGCCATTTGAATTTTTGGAAGGCAATATACTGATTATACGTACAGAGAAGGAAGCAGATGAATTTTGCAATTGTACTGTAGCACTGCTGTAGTTTAAGCCACAGAGTGCAATTTAGCATGTGTGAATGAGGCATATAGTAGTATCAAAGTAGGTAGGCAGAATCTGTATTTTTTCTTTCTCTCTTCAGTGAGAAACTTACTTGTATACTACAGGGTCCTGAGTTTCTAATGTTACTTGTATACTACAGGGTCCTGAGTTTCTAACATGATTTGTGAATAACTATGAATCTGAGTGTCATTTAGGAAATAATGCTGAGGGTCTGGGTTAGTGCCACTGAATGAGCTGGTCATGAATATGAGTAATTTGGTGTTTTAAGGATTTAGCAAGAGCTAGGAGAGTTACTACACCAGGACTCAGTGGAGGAAAATAATTAAGTTTTGTTTTATAACTAGGAGAAAGAGTTTGGGCTCTCATGTGACAGCTTAGTGTCTGTTTGAAAAAAAGCTACTAGGCTATTGTAGGGCCGAGTTTCAGAGGCTTATATACTTAGCTTTTCAAGAAGTATGATCTGTGAGACTGTGTCAAATGCTTTTCAGAAATCAAAGAGTAGACTGGAGACTATGTTACCCTTGTTTCTGTTGAGGTTGACAGTATTCCTGATGTCCCAAAATGCTGTTGCACTGCTGTGACTGGGTCTGAAGCCATGTAGTGTAGGGAGATAACTTCATTGTCTTAGAGATACTGGAGCAAGACAGTATTGAGACATTTCTCAAGGGTTTTCAAAGGAGAAGAAGGGTAGCAATTGGATGCTAGACAGTTCTTTGGAATTACCCTGTTATGTAGTGGTAGGACATAGCAGCTTTTCCAGAGGCTAGAGTGCATAGTTCCTGGTCTGACATTTTGAGTAGAATGGAAACATGGTAGGCTGCAACGTTTGCAGAACTTTTAATGTGCTCTGCTGGAAGGCTACCTTCAGCAAGAGATGTGAGTTTTAATTTCTGAAGCATTTTTTTTATTATGTCTGAGAACTGGTCTTATGATGAAGCTGGCATTAGGAGCTGTATGGTAACAATCGTTGGTCAGACAGGTTTTATTATTAATGACGGTGTTGATTTGAATTAACTGAGTACTGAAGATGGTGGTGATAGTTTCATAGGGGAGGGAGGTGGCATTTTGATCCCACCTTGGTGAAGCAATTTATGCACAGACTTTCAAAAAAATTTTCAGTTACTTTGGTTTGCATTTGTAGCATAAGGAAGTAATTTTTTTCTTATCTTCAATTACTTTCTTTTTAGTGACATTTTAAAGTTGTTTGAATGTTTGGCAGTTCTCTTCTGTTTTATATTCTAACCATGTTACAAGTTTGTATCTCTATTTTTCATCAGTTAATTGACTGAATGTTAAGCAATGGGTCAGGGGTTATTTCATTCCTTTTCTGCTTACAGGAGTCATTTGTTTGGAATAGTTCAGTTGTACTTTTGCTTCATCAAGTGGAATATATTTAAAGGTATTCCAGTTGCATAATTTTAACAGTGTAAATAATGTAAATAATGTAAATAATTCCATGTTACACCTAGCAAACTTCAAAGCACAACATAATATGAAATCACAACATATATATATGGATCTACTTGATTTTGGCAAATTTCATTTCACCAAAATGTGAAATTCGCGAGTGGATTTAAGCAAAAGTGTGTTTTATCGAAAACGCACTTTTGCATAAATAAGTAGGTAAATCAAAAAATTATGGTTAAAAAAGAAAAACATGCAGTTTGCATGTTAACTTAGTTGTACATCAACGTTTAGTGTTGGATGTGCAACTAAGCGGACTGAGATTGTAGTACAGTGGGGATGAGGGAACATTCCCTTTTCCCCACTGTAGTGCGATCTCAAAGTGATAATATTGAAGTGGTGGGGTGTGGGGGGCACAGCCCCCCCACATGGGGGGTGCAGGGGGCTTGCCCCTGCATAAAAGTTTTTAAGTGTTTTTTTTATGGATTTACATGAAAGTGCGTTTTTGTTGAAATGCACTTTCGTGTAAATGCATTCACGGATTTACATAAATTCGATAGAAGACAATAGATCCATATATATATATATATATATATATATATATATATATATAGTTCCACTTCTAACTTTCAAAACATCGAAGTTCTGATCATCGAGACCAGAACATCGAATGTTGAAACATCGAAGGTTACAAGTATAACCAAAAAAAAAAAAAGAATGAAAAATAAATTGTGACAATTGTATGCAGGGGGGCTTCGACCCCCTGCACCCCCCCACACTCCCCCTACTATAATTTTCCAACTCCAAGACCACACTACAGTGGAGTAAAGGGAAATCTCCCATTTACCGCTATATGCAGAAGCGCTAAACGGGAGATTTTCCGTACCCTATCTGTAATGCCATCATACAGATGGCACAAAGACACACACAGTATGCAGGGCACCTTGGTGCCCTGCAAAAACACAAACATTCTCCCACCTACACTTACCTTTTTCTTCCCTTTCAAACCTTTGATGCTTTAAAACTCGATGTTCTGGTCTCGATGATCTGAACTTCGATGTTTTAAACGTTCGATGGTTTGAAGGGGAACCATATATATATATATATATATATATATATATATATATATATATATATATATATATATAGGTATGCACGCATTTGATTGGCCGGTGGATGGTCGATCGGGTTATTTTCAAAAGCAGTGCGGCAAAATCTCAAAAAAGCGATCGCACTTGTTGCAAATCACAAAATATCACCCCCTTTATGACCCATGGTAGCGCTTGTTTAGGTGGTAGAGCGGTCAGAAATGCTGAATTCAGTTATTTTTACGACATTCCGACCATTCGGCATTACAAAATTTGCGGATAAAAATCGGTGTACTGCATGATCGAGCAATGTGCGCTCGACTAAATGAATGTAAGCTATATATATATATATATATATATATATATATATATGTATGTATGTATGTATGTATACATATGCCTAACATACAGTTTATCTTTTGAGATAATCCACTTTCTTCTAGCAAACACACAAATTCTTATTTTTAGTAGTAATGGCATGTCGCCTTCCTTGCTGATGTTTTCCTAGTGATTGTCATTACAATCTCTCATAACTTTCTTGATGATTCTGACATCCTCTTTTTCTGAGCAATTCTCTCAGCTGTTCTTATCGCATTTACTTTTTATACACAATCACCACCTCCTGAACTACATGGTAAGTTTTCATAAATAGTATTAATATAAAATAGCCAAACATGCTTCTTCCAGATTTGCTGCTGCTATATACAAAGATACAGTAAACAATGGGAATGTACTGTTCTGTATAGTAGAAAGTAGCTCCATGCTCAACTCTTTGCAACCAGTCCTCATGGATAAGTAGAAACACTGTTCTTGGGCACTCATTACTTTCAGACATTCCCAGCCAATGTTTACACAAACCAAAATGTTTTAGTTTAGTTAAGAACCACAACTTGGTTTACTACCAATTAATATACTGCAGCTTATCTTATTCATAACAATATCATAACCTGTAGAAGGACAGAGTCACTGACTTCTTTTTGATAAATAAGCATCAGAAGTCATATCCAGTCAAGTCTGCTGTCACTCATCTTGTAATAGCAGCAAGAAAGTGAGTTTACATTTTTAGCACTTTCTCTCTCCTCCAGGTTTCTGCAATCTCAGAAATAGTTTATCTGTCATTTATTTTTTTTTGGGGGGGGGTTGATATTTGATGTCTTGGTCTCATTTAAAGGAGACATGAGCATTTATAATAAGCCCAATAATGCCATATCCTGTGTTTTCTTTAATAGCAGTTTCAAACATATAAAACCACGAAAAACACAAACAAAAACTTGTAAAAAGAAACAAATGAAGCTGGATACTGTACTGAAAAATTAATAACATTGTTTTAATTAAGCGCTTTTCGCCTAACCTATTAGTTAGACTTCTTCAGACCATTGGTTTCAAACATATAGCAGAAAAATAAATCCCACATGCAGCACTGAAATAAAATTGAACGTTTATTCACAAAACAGAAGCAGTCAGGTCACCTGTGAATAAACATTCGATTTTATTCCAGTGCTGCATGTGGGACTTATTTTTCAGCCTTGGTCTGCTCTACTGCTTATACTGTACTTGTGGACTTATTGGATTCATACTTAGCTGTGGAGCATTTATTCCCTAGAAGTGTTGTTTTTTGTTTCATATAGCAGAAACAAGCAAAATAGAACTAATAAATGATCCTATCCCATATTCATATTTATCACAAATAATACACATGCTCTCTATTTAAAACACTTATCGCTTAATGCACATAATTAGGTTATAAAAATATTAATGATATCATCACATTTTACAAGGAAATAAAGCTTCCATGCACTTAAGTGTGACTATTATCAACCACAGATGGTATGTCTACAATCTAGAAAATGAAACCAGAAGATGCTATGTATTGCTAGAAGCTGCATGCATGCATTTGCAATGACAAGGCTATTTGGTAGAAACGGAGTTATTCAGAAAGAAACAGCACACATCATTAATGATACAGTACAGTGAGTAGTAACATATAGGGAGGGGCAATTTCAGAAGTAGCATGATCACAGACCTGGTCTAACAGCGCTGTATGCATCAAATGCAAATGACTGCCAGCATGATCATAAAAGCAAAACATGTACACAAATGACCAAATCAAACATGGTAATGGAATTGAAAAATGTAAAAAGAGAGTGAGATGAGGCTCACTAATCTATGCTGAACACTAAGATTTCAGAGTGTACAGGAGCTTTATTCACCTTATGATACTAGGATTATCATCAGCATTCTAACAGTAGCATGTGCAAGAGACTGACTTCTGAGGCAATATCTGCAATGTCACGCAGTGTCATCCTCTGCATGATAGACAAGTCCACCAGCAGCTAGTATACCATCAACTCCACAGCCATGACAATGTTGATCACTACCACATGGATAGAGAAACCACAAAGGAGATAATAAACATACTATATTCACATGGAATCAAGAAGGATTCATAGACTGCACATCCCCCTATATCTGTTCCCTGGTTTGATACTGCATCACATGAAAGAGCATGTTTCATTTGCATGGACAGCAGAGAACAGAACCACCAGTATATGCAGGCATTCTCTGACATGGCCTATTTTCCTGATGTCTTAGGGATCACTGACTGCACCCATACTGTCATCAATGCTGTACCTGTTCCACATGTATGACAACCAGTACTTCTACTCCAGTAACTGCCACATAGTGCCAATGCCCAGAGTATTACACACAATGTGTCTGTACACCAGCTTGGCAACTCCCATGATTTCCACTTCTGATACATTTGTGATAGATACCAAAGTTTTATGGGGGTCATTTTCTAAAGGGTCATGCTGTTGGTAAGGCTTCTACATTGCCAGTCAAAGAGTCTTCAGCATATTGTTACAATGAATACAGGCAACAGACCATTAGTAATGATGGTCCACTGTTGCATGTTGCAAGTGATGCAGGATGTGCTTTAGGACTATGACTAATGACCCTTACCAATAGTTCCCAGGTCATGATGAATATGGTATGTACCACTACACTCCTGCAGACAAGGAATATTGCACAATGTAATTTGGAATTCCTGTATAGGATAAACTATGCTGGAGATTTTGCTAACTGTTTGCTACTAATTATAAAGATTATTTTCAAAACCAACTTGCAAACTGTAGCATAATATTATGAGACATTAAATGATGTCATAATAAAGGGTCATTAATATGTACACTGTTAAATTGTATAGTTTGGACAATATTGAATGTTGACCTATGCTACAAATTATGCAAATAGGAGTAACTTTTCATATTCTACTAAATAAAACAAGAACCCAGAAAGGAATTTCTTGCAATCATGTGAAAGCTCAATTTGCTTGGTTAAAAGTATAGATCACACACATCTCAAGGCTGAGCAGTTTCCAAAATATAAAACGTTGTTTGTGAAAATGCAGATGAAATTTTATTTCTGTAGTTTCTTCAACATAATATAATACTGATTTAAAGACTGTAAATGCATCGACTTTTATCATTGTAAAGAAGGTTTCCCACTTAATACAGTGCTGTTCATGCCTTTTTAATACCACTTTCTGATGAAAATATTAACATTTGTTTAGCCTATGTTCTTTAACCTACTTGATTTTTTAGGAAGTAATCTAAGCTTGTAGCAGTGATTTTTCCCAAAGTTGTTAGGTGTGAAAGAGTTAACAACTGCCAAAGGAAAACATCCAGGAATTTCTTGTCAGGATGCCAGAGATAGCTCATGTTTGATGGAAATGCATTGTGTGTATCTGGTAGAGCACAGTACCCTACCATTTGATCCTTAGTAAACAGGGAATGCAGAAGTTCTTAAAATTTTTAAACCATAACAAATGCACTTCAAACATACTTATGTCGACTTTTTTTTATTATTATGTCATGCACCAAAACACAGCTAATCAAACTACCAATTCTGTATCTAGCTTATGTGTAGAAAGACTTTTGGAACATGAACAATTACACCATTAATGCTCTTCTTTACTTCAAAGTGAAGTAGCCAATACTTCCTACAAGTATAATTGTGTTTGTGTGGTTTGAAGACAAGATGCATTCAGTTCAGGAAGCAGTACATATATCTGCACTGCAAGACTTGCAATAACATACTTGTGTGCATTTTGCTAGACAATATGGCACTATGGAAGCAGTGACAGCAGTGGAAGAAGAGGAGGAGTCAAGTAAGGAATCACAGGAATCTGCTACACCAGTACCTCATGTGAGATGGAAGCAGCTGCAATATGTTGAGGCACTGGCATCTTGTTCACAATTACGGCCCATAACAGACTTCACACAAAAAATGATGCATGCATCAACATAACTTGTCGATGTATAACAGTATGCCGACTGGCCTTGATATACATTAGGTTTTATCATACTTGCACAGATGAGAAGGGAGGGCACAGATGAGAAGGGAGGGCAAGGTACACTCATCAACATTTACACAAGTGGGGTGGGGCACACTGACAGAGGATAGCAATATTACTACCGTTAAAAGGGTTATGAGAGGATGATGTGGTTAGAAGGTTGGAGGAAGCTAAGATGCTCCTCCAGTGTCAGGATACAGCATCCACAACGTGAACACTGGCCAAGTGTACCTTTTGGTCTTGTGGTATCAGTACTCTAGGTATCCTCTCTAGTGGATGGCATTCAAAGCATATACTGGAAAAATCACTATGCCCATCCTCCCATGTGGGAAGGCAGTAGAAAACCACTGAGTGTGACCCCCAGAGCAGCCATGGCTAGACATTGAACTCATTAAGGCAACAGGGGAGTGGGATGGCATGCAGCTGTAAGACCCTGTGTAGCTTGGCCCAGCAAGATGTCCCCATTGTATAGCCACAAAGCATTAATCAGGCCTACAGGATTTGTCCACCTTTAGGGATGAAGGTAGTCATAGACAGAAGTGGTAATGATGCTGTCCCTGGAATATGGGCAATCTTCTTATGCTGGGCTTGTGATTGTGCACAGTGCATCCATCCCCCAAGCATGGCTACAGTGGGCATTTGACAGCATCTTCATGGAAGCAGCAATTGTCAAGTGGTCCGCCACTGCCCTCAGCAGGCTATCATCTCTAGGCTACTATATGCCAAGTCACTTTACGTGCATTGCAAGCTGTTCAGCATCCCCTGCAGCAGTTGTATTTCTTCAAGCAGGCCATGCAGCACACTCACTGTCACGGACATGTTGTGCTAAGTGACCATCTGTGCCTCAGTCACCTGAACATCTGCTGCGTGATGGCATTGGTAACATCCAGTTCTGAGAAATTACTGAATTTGTGGCAGTGACAGCCACATACATGCCTTTCCCCTATGGTGGAAAGTTGAATCTAGGAGTCAGTGTGTCTCACTGATGCAATTTGTGGCAGTGACTCTAATGTAGCTTGGGAGAGGGCAAACATGGACAGGATGTCCAGCAATAAATACAGAGGTTCCTGGAGGTTCATCTTGCATCTTCATTGGGTTTATGTGTATGAAGTAATGCTAACAGTGTCACTGTTTTGTTGGAAAGTGCATTGTGTCATCATTGTCAGACACAGGTGACTTGCTTTCATAAGGTGTGTCCTGACCTGTTGTACTAGACCATCTAAAAGTGGAACCTACAAAACTGTGTGGCAATATTGGATCACATATCACTCCCACATACATGGTACACAGACTACTACATACCAACTATTTTCCTAGCTTATGGGCACATATGTACCTTGTGATGCAGCTCCAATGTACATGCAAAACAAATAAGCATACAGGTTCTGAACAGATATGCATATGGATTCTGCTAACTAAACCATTCTCACTAGTGGGTCACTGTACAAAGATAACAGTACATGCTAGTACTAACCTGGCATATCTCTTACAGATTTCCATACATTTGACACCATCCCACCTCAAACAACCAAGCTAGGTATAAGGTGAGTCATCTCTGTGTTGGTGGTCCACCACCTGTTGTGGACCTGAATATGGCAATACACTTTTCCTTGGTCTTGGCATACTGTAGCATATTGGTGACAGTGACGCATGCAAGTTGTATTGTTAAATTATAGCTTCTCATAGCACTGATGTGCTGCAACACTCTCTGCCACTGGTGGCCCAGGAAGGACTTACCTGCTTTACACTTCTTAATGAATGATGTGCCTATCATATGTCCTTAGGGCCTGTAGTACCACCTCTGTTTCCACACAGGACCATTTTCTTTAGCCCAAAGCTGTGAGCTGCACTTGGAGATTACACTGTGTAAGTATGATTGTCCTTGCCAGCCACTGATATCTTAGCACTGTGCCCTACCCTAATTCAGTGTCCAGAGACCAGTATATGCTGCCATTATACACTGATGGTAGCAATGACCATGTCAGAACCACTACTGTCTGTCAGCATTGTGCTGCCCCTTCATGCTGTGACCTATGTACAGCAGGCCTCATACCTCCGTTCCTGAACCACGATTCAACGAACTACAGTTGGAAGATCCAGGATCATTTAGAAGAACAGCTGCAGTGTTTTTCCCACTGTTCTAATATTGCAACAGGAGTGGAACATGCAAAGCAGTTGGGGCTTGTTCATATAGATTGCAGTATAGTGAAGATGAGGAAATTTACCCTTTTCCACACTGTAGTGAGATCTAAGAGTTAGTTTATATAATTAGTGGGGGTGTTTACAGTGTGTATATGTGCAGGTCAGTTGTGTTGTTTGTGAAAGTGAGTTTTCCTTCAACTGCACTTTCGCTATATTGTAGGTGACGTACTGACATTAGATAAAGTGTACTTTCGTTGAAACAAAGTAAACCCACATAATTTGGCTTCCACACTGCGTAGACTGTTAGCTCTCTGGTATAGCAAGATAAATGTAAGCCAGTTAACAGGATCCCCCTCACCTTATACTTGATTTCCTCTGCAGAAGTACGGAATTAAAGTATATTCCTTACAAAAATTAAATAGTTACCTACAGAAACAGGCTGTTCATAAGGTAAAACAGTAGGAAGTCTGCTGAAATCAAACAAAGTTACTTAAAGAAATGAACTGTTTCTAAGGTAAAAGAGTAGGAAGCCTGCTGGTATTTGCTTTGTGGCTTTGTGGCTAGCTGCAGAAGTACGGAATTGATGTATATTACTTACAAAATTAAATAAAGTTACCTACAAAAACAGGCTGTTCATAAGGTAAAACGGTAGAAAGTCTGCTGAAATTAAATAAAGTTACTTACAAAAATGGGCTGTTTCTAAGATAAAACAGTAGGAAGCCTGCAGTTTACTTTGTGTTTAGCCTCACTCCATTCGCCTTCACTATGCTCAGGCTCACTACACTCCCCTACCCTGCCCCCAATTCCTACCCACCCCATTACCTCAAATGTTATATCTAACCACTCCCACTGCTCCCTCAACCAATCACCAAGCTATATTACTCTCTCTCCTTACCTCCAACTACCAATTACCTTACCCCCTTACTTACTATCCACTTATTCAACCCTTGAAGATGTACTCAATCATTAAGTCAGCATGCCCTCTAAAGCATCTAACACTACTTATACTCCTCCCCATTCTACTAGGTGCATACTACCAAACCGCCTATGAAAAACAATACCTCCTCGGCTATGACTACACCAAATCCCAGACCACAACTTTTGTACCCAGTTGCACTATCCCAAATAAACTAAACCTTAATATTCCAATCTACCACAAGCCATTTAACAATCACACAAATAAAGCTAAAGATTTACCTAACTCTACTAAAACTAGACGCTATCTATACTTAATTCTCAAACTAACCAAACTTATAGCAAGGATCCAGGCTACAATCAGACATACACCCTAACCCAGGCCCACTAATTAACACCTGCAGATTCAACAATCCCACTGTTCCCATCTACCTCCAGTAAAGATCCTTATCTAATCTCACGGGTAATTCATCTGAACATTAGAAGCATTAAAAATAAACTACAGGACTTACATGGTCTCCTAGCTACCTATAACCCAGACATTCTTAGTCTTTCAGAAACCTGGCTAAATCCTGCCATAACAGATAATGAAATTCTCCCTCCAGGCTATAGAATTCTAAAGTCAGACTGTATAAGCAAAAAGGGCAGAGGGGTAGCACTTGTATATAAAAACACCCTTAAAATTATCAAAGTAGCCCCTGACCTTCCCACATACAATAATGCAGAGATCTGAACTGCCAAAATTAAAATTAACAATAGAAAACATATCAATATTGTCTGTGGATACATTCCTCTAGTTAACAATATAGGCACTTTAGAATGTATTCTCAATGGACTATCTAATGCAATCCCCAAGAAACTATTATTCTAGGGGATTTTAACAGACTGGAACCTATGTTCCTCACAAACCCCAACCACCCACATTAACTTGTATGGATTCTCCCAACTAATCAAATCTGCCACTAGATTCAATAAAAAGAGTAACAAAGTAAGTGTGCTAGACTGGATACTCACTAACCAACAACCTCAGAACTATATCGCGGGAACCCACCCAGATGACTTAAGTGATCACCTCCCCATCTTTCTCATAAAAACCAAAACTAATAAAATCCATCAGCCCATTTATCAGACAATCAGGAATAAAAAGAATTTCAATCCCTACACATTCCAATATGATCTAATTCATTGTAACTGGACCATACTCCACCATTTGCATTTCAGTGATGCCATAAACTACTTTAATTCCATCTTTCTCTCTATCCTAGACTCACATGCACCCTCACGTACTTCCAGAGCTAAACCTACAACAGCACCTTGGCTTACTAAAAGTACTACAATAACATTTCTGAAAGAAACTCAGCCTAGTCCAAATGCAGAACCACCAAATCTGTATCTGACCAGCTCTACTACAAGCAACTTAGAAATGACACAAGAGCTATTCTAAAAGACAAAAGAGATGACTTCCTTAACCTACTAATTAAACATTAAAATCAACCACAAAAGTTTTGGGCAAGTATAAATAAAATATTAAGGCCTGGCAATGTTAGCACACCAACAACCCCCTCTTCTCCGGCTGGGACTAGCATTGTCAGTCTACCAGATACTTTCTTTACTTCTTTACTGATACCATACTCACCCTGGCCAAACAGCAGACACCTCTACTGATGGTCTGGAACTAAATCTCACCAATGAAAAGAAGACCTTTAGCTTACAACCTGTTCCCACTAGTTACATTAGAAAACTCTTGACTAAAATTAAACCAGCTACCCTGGCTGCTGACCAGCTCCCAGCTGAATACTTACAATTGGCAGCTGATGTCATTGCTATCCCTATCTCGATCCTAATAAAAAGGACCTTCACTGAAGCCACCATTCCCAACATCTGGAAGGTATTATGTCATACCTCCACATAAAGGTGGAAACTCTTTAGAGTTATCCAACTATAAGCCCATAGTCATCCTCTCAACATTAGCCAAAATCATGGAAAAGTGTATTCATAGCCAGCTTATGTACTACCTAATCCAGAACAAACTTCTCACAAAATCACAACATGGCTTTAGACCCTATCATAGCACCACAACAGCATTGCTATCATTCACAGACACCATCAACCAGAATAGGAGCAAAGATAAAATCTCATCGGCTCTCTTTTTAGACCTTTCTAAAGCTTTCAATATGGTCAATCATAACAAGCTAATATGCTCTCTTCGTAAACTTTCCTTACATAATCATACTATTAACTGGTTTCAACATTACCTTCAAGGTGCAAACAAATAAATCCAAACCAGCCCAGAAGTTGAAAATGTTAATACACAAGCAGTGGTGATATTGAATGCTGACTTTTACAATACAATGCAAGAAATTTTATTGGATCCAAATGTATATGCTGAAGTACCAACAACAATTGTGTTTGAAATGAGTGAACAGATTGCTATAGTACCTTATATGAATGCATGTGTATGGAACTATTAAGTAAAGATCTTTTTAATTATTTCACTGTTGAAAATCCACTCATACCTCAAATCCATAGCATCCCCAAGATACACAAAGACCCACATAACCCAAAATTTAGACCTATAGTATTAGGGGCAGGATGGCTCACAGAACCTATCTCTATATACCTGGATAAGGAATTGAAAACAACACTCAATGAATATGTATATGTCTTGAAAGACACAGAACAGTTTTTAGTGGACCTTTATGGGGCAGTGAAGCAAATGGGAACAGCAGATACAGGGATGATAGCCACACTAGATGTAATGTCTTTATTTACAAGTATACCCAATGACCAGGGGATAAGCATGGTGAAATCAGTGTTGACAAGGCAGGGAAAGTTCTCTAATACTAAGACAGACTTTCTGTGTATGTTACTAGAATTTGTACTAGAGCACAACATATTTATGTTCAATGGCATATGCTACAAGCAGTTTGTCAGGGTTGCCGGGACACAAGTTGTGCTAACACATATGCAAACCTGGTTATGGTTAACTGGGAATATGAACATCTATTAGGTAATCCCCAAATAGCCTTTTATAGGTTTTTCGTAGATTATCTTTTTATTTTTTGGAAAGGTGATGGTGAACAATTTAAATCCCTGTTTGCATACCTAAATACTACCAGTGACTTTCTAAAGTTTACGATGAACTGTTCTGAGATGAGTTTAGACTTCCTGGACTTTACTATATACAGAGAAAATGACCAATGGTCTACGAAATTACATAGGAAACAATGTTACAGACCATCATTTCTACACAGAAACAGTATGCATAATCCTAGGATTTTTTCTAACATAATCAGAGGTCAGGCAATGAGAACATCTCGCCTATGTTGTCAAGAGGAAGTGTATAGAAATGAGTCAACTAAGCTATGAACAGGTTTCATTAGTAGGGGGTATAGTGAACATGAAATTGACAAGGTGTACCATAATGTACACAAAGAAAGAAAAGGTAAAGCTAAGCCCTACTATGATAGAGTAGGTAGTGACAGGGTAGGTATCAGGAATAGTGTATTAAAATACATTCCGATGGTTTTACCATATACAAGGGATGTGAAAAGGTTTGAAGCCATCATATGACAAAATTGGCATATGTTGTTAGTAGATGAGGATACTACCAACATAGTGGGTGGACAACCACATTTTGCATTTAGAAATAAGAAAAATCTGAAACAGCAGCTTTGCTATCCAAGCACATCTGCTCTGATGTATAACATAGTGAATGGTACCCATAGCTGTGGAAAATGTACACAGTGCCTTTATATACATGAATCAAGGTTTTTTAAGCACCCTGAAACAGGGCATCTATGGGAGCTAAGGAATTCTGCTGACTGCAACACTAAAAATGTAGTGTATGTAGCTCACTGCACAACATGTTTCCATTTCTATGTTGGCAAAATTAACCATCACCTTAGGGAACGGATAAGGGATCACCTTTACTGCACTAGAAAAGGGCAACTGCGTAGTGCTTTGGCTAAGCATACATTGGATAAACGGAATGACCATATAATTTTTGTTACAGGTTTTACACATCCAGAATGTTAGCAAATAGGATGGGGGATATAGTCAATACTACTGAAAATATGGAAGTAAAATGGATTTTGCATTTAGGAGCACATAGAGGTTTGGGTTTGAACGACAGTGTTCCATTGAAGCCAGTGCTAAAATCTAGAAGGTTAAAAATACCATTTTAATAAGAGAAGACCACAAACACATGCAGGGCTATGGGTCAATATGACAGTATTTTGTGAGCTGTTTTTAGCATAGATATCATTAAAGTAAGCATTTGTTGAGATGTATGTATTACAGCATTAGTATTTACTAGGTGGGCAACATGCGCATTTATTAGGCAGAATATATGTATTCATTAAGCTGTTGAGTGTGTATTGCTTATACTTTTATATATATTTTTATGTTTATATTTATGCACATAAGTAGTTACTAAATGGGGAACATGAGTATATGTATTTATTCATTGACTTTTTACGTATTTTATTGATAGTTATCCACATGCCCTTGTCTTTACATTTTGTGTATGTGGTTAAGCAGAATTTTTCTGATTTCAGCAATTAACTAAGGGCAAAACGTAACCATAGTAATTAACCGATTGCTGAGTGCTGAATTAATTTGGAGTGGTAGGATTGGTTGTTATAGTAATGAATTAAAGTATGTAAGTGTTGTTGCTGTTTGAATGAACTGTCTAATGAAGCAATGGTTACCATTGTGAAAGTGCGCACCATTTTGTATCAAAAAAGAAGATTTTACTTTGTTGTGGTTCATTCCAGCTACCTTCCTACTGGGCAACTGTGTTTCAACATTACCTTCAAGGTAGAAATCAGGCAGTGATCTGGCAAGGTAGACTCTCCACCCTTCTACCTGTTTCATTAGGAGTTCCACAAGGCTCCATATTAGGTCCTCTACTATTCTCAAGCTTTGTTAATGATCTACAGTCAGCCACCCCTGAAGCTACCTGTATACAATATGTAGACAACTCTACTTTGCTCTGCTCAGCCAACTCCCTCCCAGAACTCCAGTTCCAGACCCAGAAAACATTTAACTTAGTCAAAAGCTGGTTCTCTAGCAGACATCTACTACTAAATGCTAGCAAAACCAAGTTATTGCTGTTCTCCCCAACCCATCGCTCCCCTCAGGTCACCTTCGGAATCACATCTAACAACGGTACCATAATATCCCCTGATAGCCACACCAAACTACTTGGGGTACTAATTCACAATAGTCTGAAATTTGACCTTAATGTTAACCAAATAATTAAAAAAAAACAAAAAAACTGGGCTCACTATACAGAAACAAAGCTTTCTTAACCCCCTTTGGCCAAAACCAACACAGCATGCACCCACCTATGTTCCACTCTCCTGTATGCCCCCTCATTCTCACTAACCTCTCTAAAACTGAACTAAATAAATTAGCTGTCTGCTACAACCATATTCCAAGATTCGCTACAGAGGCTACCTATCGCACACATCACCGACAAAATCTAAAACTACTAAATGGCTCGAGTTCCCCAACCTACTACTCTACAATCAGCTTACAATGGCCCATAGAATACTTAACCAACCAGAATTCTGGATATACAACTGTTACTTACCCCTTACATCAGTACCAGACTACTGAAATCCATTGATAAATTAATGATAAAAACCTCTAAATCCTGCAATCACGCCGGTGACTTAGTATTCTCCAATTACATAGCAAAAATTTGGAACTCACTTCCTCCTGAATTAATTCTCGAACCCTCTCTAACAAAATTTGAGATTGCGGCAAAAAATGATTTCACCAACCACTGGATATGTTCCTGCTCTAACCCAGGTTAATCTCCCTCCTCAGGCTACCTGTCTATTATGCTCATTGCTTTATATTTTTCTCTTCCTCATTTCTTCTGGCATTTCTACTCAGTTATATTGCTCCCAACACCTTACTACCTAAACTTACTCCCTAATTTTCTCTCAGCTTATTATCTCCTGCAATCTTTATTTGTATTAACTGTTATCTGAACTGTTGGCATTATATTTTTAACTGTATTTGTTAAATTATTGTTGTAATTCTGGAGCTTTTCTCCCCGGGCTTCCACTGAAAATGGATATGTATCCAGTTGGACTTTCCCAGTTAACAAATGTAAAATAAAATAAATATTTTATATATATATATATATATATATATATATATATATATATATATATATATATATATAAATGATTTATTTATTTAACATTTGTTAACCAGGAAAGTCTGACTTGGAACAAGGCAATTTATAGCGGAGACCCGGGAAGAAATGGAAATGCTCCAGATATCTATATCATCTTCTTCTTTCGGCTTTTCCCAGTTAGGGGTCGCCACAGCGGAACTCTGGTCCACTAATGATTGGCAGTAGATTTTTACAGTGCCAAGGTGCCAGCCCAGCCTTCAAAGAAGGCACGCCCATTCAGGCATGTCTTTTGAATGCCACTCTATCATGGGGAGGACATGTAGACTCCACACAGAAGGCGCTCCAGCCGAGAATCGAACGGGAGAACTATATTTATAAATATATATATATATATATATAGAGATAGATATACACACAAACTCTGAGAACACTCCAGTGGAGACAGGGCAATTTTCCCTATCCTCACAGTGCACAAACTTACATAGACGTAACACTGGCAGAAGAGATCAAATGACTTTCAATCACTTCTGCTGGTGTTAAACATGTTCAGGCTTATGAATGTTCGACTATATGGAGTGCTGCTGTTCCCTCACAGGCTGAGGTCCTCCATCACAGCAGGACTATAACCTGACCTGCTCATGCTCTCTGTTCCCTGTTAGGGTGAGTGCCTCACAGTGGTCTATAACGTGGGCCTGTCCATATTCTCTGTTCCCAATCAGAGTGAGCGCCTCACCCTGCTGTGAGGTATATAGGACATTGTCCTATATGCAACACCTTAAAGCCCCATCAAGTATACTATTGTCATCTACAGGTTACTGAGAGGTGATATATGCCTGGCATACAAGGCATCCTCAAATGCAGCTCTGATTGACCTTTTGCATATCCACAAAAGGAACAGCATCTTATCCACTAGATCCAAGTACTTACATTTTGCTTGTGGTATAAATAAGACACGATGGTGAGACAGATGTCTCAAAAGAACACCATGCTCTGCAACAGGCTCCCATCCATGTGACACAGAGTCTATCCCTAACAATATTTAGGCATAACCTTGACCAATGAATTGGAAATTCACCCCAGGTCTGGCCCCCCATGTCTTTGATAGACAAAGGCATACAGTAATGCCCAAATTAATATATTCCCAACCATATAACCTATAGAAATTTCCCAACTAACCTCTAGAAGTTTCCAAACTGACATACCCCATCCTAATAAATGCCCATGATACATAAGGGCACATTTGGGTTGGATTGCATGGCTAGACTGATGGTCTTTAGCCTAGTATATACTTATGAACCTGTAATGCCACTTCACCTTGTACTCTGTCCACTGTCAGAATAAGCTCCCATGGTAACACTACAATCTATCCTGCCCTTGTTGTCTGTTGCCGGTCAGAGTGAGTACCCCCGCAGCATGACTATTATTGTGCTTTGTTCTTTTTCCCCCCACACATTACCCACCAGCATGACCATTATTATGTCTTATTCTAGGTTTCCCCACACATTAATCTGCTCAGTATCTGTTCCTGTTGTTTCCTTGCACTCATGTCTGCACAACTGAAGTCTGAGGTTCACTCCCAGTTGTCCTGCTTTTTGTCAATATGTCTATGTCAAAACAGTCCGTTATCCAGTGTACCTCATTTCCCAAGTTGCTCATTGCACTACAATCTTCCTCAATGTGGATATGGCTCTTTCTACTACTCTAAAACAGGCCTCATAAAGCAGTTCTCTGACTCCAATCTGTAATGTGATGAGTTATCTATTATAATCATGCTCGTATCTGTGAGTATCTGGACAGCAAGGTCATATGCAAACAGCTCTTACACGCATCAGCAACGTGAAAGTCATAGCACCTCTTTGTCCAAGCTGGAAACATTTAGCATTGCAAAACTATGCTGCCTAATGATACATGTGACATTATATTCACTGCATGTAACCTCTGACCTGCAGAGTGGTCATAGCCTCTTCAGGCATGGATTTCAGCTAGGCTCCCCAATGCAAAAACAAAACTTAAATCTCCCTCTACTTCCACTTCTGTGCAAGTACTATACAGAGAACCTGCTGGGCCAGCATTATAGCCACACCATATAAGATTCATGCTTGACACCAATTTGCAAGGGCATTAAATAATGTTACTGTCATCACCTACAATGGTAAGCAGTACAGGCACAGGTACAGTAATCTGCAAAAGTGACAATTGGACCTGATCCAGCAGTTTGAATCTGAGACTAGGAAGAAGTAGCTAACTCTTTACTGTAAGCCTCATGTACTTGGCTGGAACTATACATTTTGACTATTACCTGTGACTGTAAATTTTCTTCTGTTGTTAGCAATATGCTTTACTAATAGCCTGTTAAATTTTCAAGCAGTTGAGGAGACATAATTTAATCAGTTGGCAAGTCTAAGCAGACAAAGCAGACATGACATTCTCCAGGCAGCAAGGTACATTTAGTTTATAGATGGCAGGATTGTAATCTTTGAATAAATTGTCACAAACTTATATTAATCCACTGTATTTCCCTTTTTGTTTTGCTGCTTATGGTCCTAGTGGATACAAGGAAGAGAAACTAATCTTGAATAGCATGCAAGTTTATGCAAGCATATCCTCACTTACACACAGCATGCATACCTTAAGGCAATTTATCACCAGTTTAATGTAAGGCATGTCTTTGGGATGTGGGAAGAAATCAGAGCAGCTAGTATAAATCTACATGGAAAAAGGGAAGAAGATGGCTCCATACAGAAAACTATCTAGAATGGAAACTGAAAATGAGCCAAGCAGTGCAAGGTAGCAATGCTAAGTGCTGCACTAACTGAGCTGTCCTGCTGAAATATTTTATGCAATTATTAAATCATCCAGGCTTTGATTATTAGCCTTGAATGAACAGGTGGAATAACAACAGGGTGCACAGCAAGACAGATGCACATTACAATGGGGACAGACTATCCAGCATAATTTGCATATCAGACTGTGTAAGGGAAAACATGAGAAGGAGCAGTTAAGTACAAGGTATTGTACGTCTATATGTAGAGAGATACTGAAGCATAAAAGCAGAAGAAATTAGTGGTGAAAGCATCTGGATTTCTTTAAGCTTATAAAAACATGTCAGCAAGTTGTGGAAATGAGTGAGAGGGTACAATGGTAACATTCAAAACTAACTTTCTAGTACTGGAAATGCTTCTAATGGAAATCATCAACAGAAACATGGAGAACAGGGAAACTCTCCAGGAATTAATAGTGTGCACTCTATAAAAGGACCCTTAAAAGTATCCATAAAATGGCTACGGACTGCTAAACTGATGTCAGAAGTGAATCCGATAAAGGAAAATGTACTGACAAAGTCTGACCTCTTTTTTTTTATAGGACAGCAAGAAGAACGGATTTGCTGCTAGAAGATTCCATCAAACAAACTTTATTTCCAAGAACGGATTACAGCAGACCTTTGACTTAGTACTGCAGAGAAGCCTGGTAAGCAAGGCAAAAGGTGAAGATTGTATAGAAGTACGCCTACAAGGTGGGTAAACAGGGGTAAAATCGTGTGATTTGCACTCTTCAGAGTGTTTATCACTCAGATGACATGAGGCAATGAATTCGTCATCGGGTTCTCTGTGACTATATATAAAAGTGAGGTAGCAATAGGAACAGTTACAAAAGACCTGAAAAATCTATTAGAATGGGATGCCAATGACATCTGTGGTTTAATGCTGAAAAACTGATGCTGTATTCAGAACAACAATCCCAGAATACTATGCAAAACTATAGACTGCAATAAACATGAAATAGGCTTGGTAGTAGTTATAACTTCAGCAAACAACCGATTATAAGGAAATGAGAAATCACCACGATGCTGGAATAATTTTCCAATGGCAAAGTCTCCAGATACAAGGACGTAATTCCCTGCACTCAAGATCATTGTTTTATAAGTTGTTACTAGGTTTGCAGTCTAGGAGACCATTGAAAAGCTGGTTAATTGACTTCAAGGTCAGAAATTAGACAGACAAGGACTACAGGAATCAAACCCTGTATGATATGAACTATAGCTCACAGCCATGACCCTCTATGCCAACTGTCAGAGTGGTGAGTCTTAGTTAGAATACTACATCCAGTCTTGGAGATTTTACAAATGTCGATTAATCACATGCTAGAGCGAATACAGAAGAAGACTACAGGAATACTGACAGGGATAAAAATGAAACTGAACTGTGAAAGTACAAACTAGAAGCCGGGGCTTTCCTCCATGGGGACAAAGGTAAAAGGAAGAATATGGTATGGATCAAATTAAAGAACTGTGAAGTTACTGAAAAAAACATGTTAACTAATTAAGTTCACTAAATACACAGTTCATTTTTAAGAGTGACCTAGGAGTAATATCTGATTAAGTGGCTTGCTCAGACTCTGAGGCAGATGGTAGACAAATGGAGACTACCGGAACCAAACACAAAACTGCTGCAAAAATTATGTTTAGCAGCATATAGCCTTGATAGACTATGCTAAACCACCAGAACTAAAGCAGAGGAAAGGAGAAGGACTCACGAGGAAGAACTTGGTGGGGTAGGAGACATTATGTGTTCAAAAGTGAAGGATTCAGTCTGGATACAAGAAAGAATTATTTCATTGAGAGGGCAGGGACACATGAAAAAAGAAGCATCTGTAAGTTGCAAGCTGCAACACTGCATCAGAACAGACTGACCCGCATTCTTCTTCCACTGGCTTAATCCTTTATGCATGTATGTTTAACAAGCAGGCCTTCAGGATATTTGAAATATATCTGATTAAACTTATTTATTTATCTTTCATTACCCAGGTAGAGCTAGTAGACACGGTTTCTCTTGGCACAGGTAATGCTGGTCAAGTAGCTTGCTCTACAAATGAGACGTTGGTTCACATGCTGCAACTTAACTGTAGCTTGTTACCTAAAATTCATACTGCTAGTTAAAGGAAATTCATATATCAAAGATACTTTACCATATATATATACACACACACACATATATATATATATATATATATATAATATTTTTTTTTAAACCTCCTAAAATACTCCTAAAAATTAAAAAACCTTAACGTGTTACTTACGATACTGCTTGCTGAGAGACAGAAACTGTTCTGGGAGATGAAACATGGTGGTGTTCTGAAAAGAAACAAATGAAATGAGTAATGCAGCTGTATAATACCCTTGGTGGTTGCCATTCAAAACCTTAATATGCGACAGTTTTGATATATCAGGCTCCTTAAAATGACTTAACCACTTAAGTTCAGGACACATTTTTTAACTACTTCTATAAGGCTTAGTAAAAAAGACAAATGCAAGGATGAATACTACATCTTTTAAACGATCATTTACTTTAACATTACAATCTAAACATCTTTTTGAAAAGGCCACAATCAAGTGTCATTCCACTATTCTCAATGTAAGACCCTCCATCTGAAAGCTAGTGTTTGAACAAAAATTATGAGCATGTAAACTCTGGGGCCTCAATCATTCTTGTAACTTCTTTCACTGATGTGGTAAGGACTGTGATCTACTGCCAGATTTGAGCCACATTTAGTCTATTTATTACGGCATTACTGGTAAGTTTCTACATAGTCTGGTGTCTCGGTCTGTGCTGGGATTGCAGTAGTGGCAGTATTGTGACTTCTGCTCCAGTACTTTTCATAGCTGTACATATCTGCTTAAAGATGAATTCCAGCACGCTTCTATTTACTTTGCTACTGTTTTCCCCTGTTCTTTGAGTCTTCCCCATCCCCAACAGAGATATTCACCTATAAGTTTCTGAAATTCTAACTATAGACTAGAGTTCCAGTTTGATTTTTATCCCAACCCTTTCACCCTTCTCTTGTTATGGTTTTAAAAGGCTGTGTCTCTGACTTCCACTCTTATGGTAATATGACTTCCAAAGTCCCTCCCTCCCCTCTTTTATTGAAGTAATCATGTGAACTCCAAACCAGTTTTATCAAAAAAGTCCAGAAGTTCAGCATGAAATAAAGATCCAGGTTCAACTTCCTGAGGAAATTTCCAAATCCACAGTCCCTTTGGGACATGTGTCCTTTTAATACTTTCCAGCAAAAATGTATTATCTAACTCTAAGGATTTAAACTTAAACAAAGACTTCTGCAACTCAGTTTGCTCAAGTAAAGACAGGTATCGCCCGTCATCAGACCGCACGTAGTCCTTGGTGTTGACACAATCAATTGTATCAAACCATTTGCCCATCAAACCAACATAAGAAAAGTCCTGAACACGCATACTGCGTGTATTCAACTTACTGACATTAACAGTGTCCACCGAATTGAGGCAATGTTGTTGCTGTACCCCAGATCTACAGTTCGGCTCACCAGTCAGTCTACTATTAATATGCAACAAAGTTTGCGTGAGGTGTTCAATGAGTAAAGTTAAACTCATATTCTCACCAGAGAGGGGTAAAAGTCCATCTAGACCTGAAGACTTTGTGCTGGCTACTGACATACCTAGGAAAACACCACAAAAGAAAGTACCAAACCCAGAGGACTACGTGCAGTCTGATGATGGGCAATACCAGATTAATTATTAAAGAAAACGAGAGAGGTTTAGTCAAAAATAAAGGAGAACATTATTGGACTCAATTACCTTGGACATTGAATTTGAGAACTACAAAATCAAGGTATAACAAAATTTTTGAGTCCATAGAGGTGAAGTTGATAGCACTGAGAAATAAAAAGAAGAAATTATTAAGGGACAATTGTGATTATACTAACAAGACAGTGTACCCCCTCCCTCCTAGTAGGTTGAATAAACATCTACAAAGCAACCCAGGTTGTGATGAGACCGAACCAACTATAGTACCTGATTAGGAGGCTTCAACAACTGAAAGTGGTGTGTGTCCCCCCCCCCCCAATTAAGACACTCCGAGAGATTGGTAAGGAAACACAGTTCCAACCAATCAAGAATGGAGAATTTCAAGGGAGGCCCCAGGAAAAGGAGGAGTCATCACTGGCAATGTTGAAAAGGTGAAAATTAATTATTTTAACTTTAAGATCTACAATTACGCCGATGTGGTTGTGGAACGAGATCACCATCTTTTATTTTTGAAAGGGTTTAACTTCATTCTGACCAGCAAAGCTACAACAGAAGAGACTCTTATTGACAAAGATCTGTTCCAAGAAACTGAGTTTTCAAATTTTGTTTTTGATTTTTTGGTGGTTCCCTATTAGAACCACTAAGATCCACTTACACAAATACAGAAACGTCGACACATATTCAGCGAACTGCGAAAACACTGATCGTCTTGAAACACAAAATTCGAAATGTTGAATCATCATAGTTGGCCCTTCTGCGGTATAGCTCCTTAAGGTAAGTGTGCGATAGTTATGGACCTTAGGGTTAGGGTGCAGGTTAAGGTAAGTGCATAGATAGTAATGTATGCAAGGTTTAGTGTAGGGTTAGAAGTAGGGTTTTGTTTAGTGTATGTATGTGGTTTATTTATTTTGTTTGCGTAGGTAGTATGTAGCAGGTGCTGGGGTTAGCCAACTATGACAATTTGAGATTTTAAATTTCGCGGTTTAGGGCATTCAGTGTTTTTGCGGTTCGCTCAATGTGTGTCGCTGTTTTTGTATTTGTTGAAAAGGTCTTTCATGCTTATAATATAGACCCATTTTTGGTATAATTAAGATTTATTCAGATTTATATGACTCACCACTAAGACCCATTATGTATTGAGTCCCTGGCCAGATATATTAATTATCGTTTAAAGAACGATTTGGTGGGCCATAGACATATTTTGAAAGATTCGTGTGACCTAGTTGACAAATTACATGACATCGATAACATTCAGGACTGTTTTTTGCAACATGAGACATTAAGCCTCTCTTTTCGGTGCTTCCCCATGAATTGGGTCTGACATGGTTTTCAGAGTTTATCAGCAAATTTGGTCATGTACCATCTCCGGAAGTAGATTTGCTTAGGAGCTTTTTGGAGACAGTACTTAACAACTACTTGTCATCTGATTGTGAGTTCTTTAAGCAAAAAGTGGGGGTAGCGATGGGGGCCACATCTTCCCCCATTTTTGCAAACATTGTGTTGTTAAAATGGGAATTGGATACTTTGTTCAAACTCACCCATATGTTAACTGTGTAGCCTATTTCCATTTTTTAGAGGCCATATTGATCATATGGAGGGGGTCATAACAGCAGTTTTCAAATTTTGTATTGGAATTGAAGGCTACCACCAACTTTTTACATTTTACTTGGAAGGCTGATCATTACAAAATGAACTATCTGGACATTGAATTGGTACGATCAAGTGTTGATGGGCTGGACACTAAGATTTATAGGAAACCCACCTATTGTAATTCCTATTTGTTCTTTTACAGTTGTCACCCCTTTTTTCAAAAAAAAAAAGGGGGATACTAAAGAGCCAACTGATCCGTGTGTCCAGACTAACCTCTGATGATTCACATTGTCTAAGAGAGTGTGCAGTGTTGATGGACATGTTCCACGAATGTAGTTGTCCTGACTCGGTCTCGTCTCCCCATCATGAAGAGATCTTTGCCAAGAGAATGGCTGGAGGCTCCTATGCACCAATTATTAAATTTGGCTTACAAGGTGCCATGACGACCCATTCTGAATCCAGTTTTGACACCAGTGCCAACATGGTGCTATTTTACAACATGGATGCTAAGGACATTGAGCAGGTTGCACATAAGAATTGTTTTATTTTACAGCACCACGACGAGACAAAGAAATTATGGGTGAGGCAGTCCACTTTTTCATATAGAAACAAATTTAATATTAACAATGTTAGAGAAACCACTGGTGTGTCAAGACAGGAATGGTGTTGTGATGAAAGAAGTGCGGAAGGTGCAAACAGTGTAGGTTTATTGAAACTGAATACACTGGGCAGATTTACAAAATTATTGGTAAAAGCCCGAGAGGCAGAAGGTTTAATTGCCTGTCAGAGAAAGTGGTTTATCTGGCTCAATGTGCCATTCAATATTCTATGTGGGGAAAACTGATAATGCCTTGAATCGTAGAATATATCAATGAAACTACAGTATCCAACAGAATGACAGTAAAAGTGCTTTAGCTAAGCATTCCATTGTATGTGCTGATTTTTTGTTTTTTTGTTTTCTCTGTGATTGAACAGACCAATGAGGGAGCCTTTGTGGGTGATTGGTGGACAAGACTTTTGAATCGTGAATTATTTTGGCAGCTAAAGCTGGATGCCAGTAACCCCCCCCCCCCCACGCTTTGAATGAGAACATTTTGATTTTTAGTGAGTTAAAGTTACAATTTAGTAAACTTAGACACTATAGCTCAGGGTTAGAGCACTGGTCTCATAAACCAGGAGTTATGAATTCAAATTTCATCAGCTTGTTTAACTTTTTCAGTTGACTTTACTGCCATTAGGTCAAATTTTACTGTTGCCCATATTATTGGTCCTTGTGGCCACTTTTACTATTCGTCCATTTTTCCATTCTGGACCTTTGATTGGATAAAGATGTAACCTATGGGGTTTATGTATTGTTCATCTGTACATTATTTTGTCACTGCTACCATTGGTTGAATTGCCAAAGATGCCTTTCTCATTGGTTATCAGAAGTATCATGGTCATTGGTTATATTACTGCCAGTAGATTTTTAATAGGATGCATGTAATCCTTATTTCAATATTAGTTTTGATTGGTTATTTTTGAGGGGTGTGTGTTTTTGACAGCCTATCTTAAGCTTACTGTGTTAGTAGCTAGTGGGTCTGAAGATGCAAATGAACAGACAAAAATCCTCAACTGTTTACCTTTTATTTTGTGGTATTTCTTAAAAAGTGTTTTATCAAGTTTTTCAATGGAATTAAAGGGACGTGTGTACGTGGAAGCTATGTGCTGTGCACTGAGTTTATTTGGATTGTTGTAACATTATACTCAGAAGCAATCTTTCTTGGTGTTACACAAAAGCCCAGAAAATAAACAATAAAACTTGCCTTAGAACTGAAACCTGTAAATCAGTGGCTAAAACAAAGCCATTGCATGGAGACAAGTTTAGAGCAGTTAATTTGCACATTAAACAGCACTACTATTAAATCTTAGCACAATCTAACATATTCTAATGCCAAAGTCCAGAGACCTCCCAAGGAGACCTCTGCATAACCCAGTCCATGACCTACAGTAGCTCAGCCAAACACAACTCCAGACCACATGGATATGCAATTTCTAAATCTCTACATAGCCAGCTTGGTAGATATGGGCATAACTCAAGCAAACATCACCTAGGACTCTTGTCAAAGGGGACTACGTTGTATGACAGACAGATGCCCCACTCACCAGACTGAACAAGATGATAACAGTTAGCTGCTTATCTAAAGCCAGGATCCACCAAGTTACATATGTATTCAAGTCACTACACCACTGGTACCAGTATGATTCTATCATAATCCATGTGGGCGTTATTGAACTGAGATGTATCCTGGACTATACGAAAACAGACATTTGATGATCTTTGAATGCGTAACTCTGCCATGTATGTGCCTTACATTGAGTAGCATTCTACTTTCACCAAAGGTGATGTCACAGTATGAACAAAAGATGACTGACTTCAATGATTGGCTTCGTTTCTGGTGTCTTTCCAGGGGGATTCAATATTTGGCAGCATGTGAGGACATTGCTAACAAACCATGTTTCTTTTTAAATCATGGTCTTCATCTGTCTTACCTAGGCTTCAGAATACTGGCTAAACCTTTAACCACCCACTTACAGCCTTTTTTAGGCAATGTTAAATATTGCATTAGTATAACAAGTGAACTTATAAAATAATTACTTAAATAAAAATCGACCAAATGCATTTGGAAATGAAACTGCAACCTACTTATTTGTATGGTGCTTCCCTTTGCTTTCTACTACACGATAACTCAGATAATGTTCTGTTACTAAGAAGCATAAGAAATGAAAAGAGTAGGTGAAACACAAATTATGTCATTATTTATATCTGCTTTAAGCCACATGTAGGAGTTACTTCTAAATGGAACAGATCTGATCTGAAAGCACCAATTCATCTGATCATATGTTTTTTAAATGCAACTGGAGGAACAGATAGCAGAAATACTGAACAGCAAAATACTGCTAGTACCAGAGACCAGTAAAAAAGGAGTAGTTATGAACCATGCATGACCATTAGCAAAGCGGGACAAACAAACAAATATGAGTTGGGGGGCTTATCAGTGACTGCTGAATATCTTAAAGAGATTAAAGCAAACAAGGATCTTTTTTTAGTTGTAAGATATACATGCTTTACACTGAAACAAGATAAGAAAGGCTGGACAGAAGAAAGTTGAACTTAAAATAATTATATGATCTAGGGCTGTTGGGGTGTAAAAGTGTATTGACCATATTATATGTAGAATTAAGATAATTTCCTTTCTTTTACAGGGATACAGGTCTAGAGTCATGTCCTTGGCTTACACTACAGATAAGTTTTTTAAACAAACAGGCTTGCAAAATAAGAAAAAATTATGAAAAGCACAGGGAGTAGTACATTTGTTTGTGCAAAATTATTAGCTTGCATTTTTTTCGTTTACAAAATACTCTCAGTGGGACAGGCATCATCTGCAGGTGTAGACAGTTGGGTATGGAAAATATGTACACTGTATTTAGAGTGAAATTTACAAACTTTTTTTTACGTATCTGCAAAGTTGTCAGCTGCCCCCCCCCAACACACATACATACATGCACATGACATTTCTGACTTTTACTCCGAAATATCAGCACATATAAGCAATTCATCTTGAGAATTCTGCTCACTTTTTGTTAAAAGAAATATAAATGTACAGTGGCAAACAGTTCAGTGAAAAATAAAGTTTAAACTTCTGGAAAGTGAATATGAAGTAGCAACCTCCCCAAAAATATTAATACTTAAATTTTATTTAAAGGCATTTAGTGCCTTTTTATTAGGACCATGCAAACTGATTTTCACATATGGGAGGGGGTACAGAGACAGGAAAATAAAAAAAACAACAATTAGAAGTGGAAACACAAGCTGTAATATACCCTTTAACATGTATAATATTAATTTTACATTAGGTAATGCCAGCCATTGATTTGAGGCAATTGCTCCTAATCTGGATGGGTAAACTTCTCTTGAAAATGTACATGGTTTTACGTGCTCGTGTGTGTTCTATGTTAAAAGGGGAAGGGGATTCAGAAAAACACATTTAGTTTTCACTGAAGCAAACGTAAGTCTTGAAAATGTGACATAGGCTCAAATGAAGATGAAAAGAAGCAACTGCATAAAAGACCAGTCTGGTGAGCATTACTGAGAGCATGAAAGCCAAAACTTGGAAATACACATTCAAAAGAACTGTGAGTTGTAACAGGTGGGGGTAATAGCTTTCTATCTTAATGACAACTCTGTTCAAATGGCCTTACAGGTACAGATAAAAAGCAACATAAAAAGCAACAAGTACTGAGTTATATTCAGAAATCTAACAAAAAATAGCAATGCTGCAGAATACACATTTGTACAGAAATGGGTATGGGAATTTGCAGAAAGATATAAGGATGGATATTTAGCAACATTTCACAGACAAAGAAGAATCGGAAAAATATTGATTACTAGAGGGGATTCAGATATTATATGGCAGAAGAAAAAATGAGTAACTGCAGATTTATGGTAGTAAGGAGTTACTGGCAAGGGAAGAAGATTTTGCCGGCATATATTGATAGTCCACCAAATACCTGTTTTAAAGAGTTTAAAATCTTTTTTTTAAACTTATAACTGGTACATTTTGTGCAGTCCTCATGCATGGCACATGGTTCCATCCTGGTGGTAGGCCCAGCTTCAGTTTAATGCATACAATCTCTCTCAACTTTAACTATTAATATGAGCCAACCCAAAACCAGAAGTCACATTGCCAAGAGAAGCAATTATTTTCCTCCTTCCATACCAATTTTTTATGCAACTCAAATGCCACTTCTTCTCATGGAAAGTACTTGGTACATACCTCATTATTACCCACTCCCTTTCCTTCGTCTCTTGATTATTTGTTTCACCTTATCCATCAGTGGTTCCTTATTGTTTTTTCACTTCCTAATTATTCCTTAAGCTACTAACGAAACCAGCACCGTTAATGCTTTTATACTGTTTTCCACTGTAGGTTGCTCTAGCCAACCCAGGCAAAATCCCATTTCTGTTATTTGTCTACTACAATTATAATAACTCGGATACTCCTCTTGTAAAGGCTTCTCAATTGTTAAAATTCAAAAAAGATACAATTACAGTTCCCCTACTGGTTCTCTTCACACCTTCAGCAAATTACTCCTACCTCATGTACAACTCATGTAATCATGTCTAGGGAAAAATGTTTATGGAGGAATTTCTATCCAAATCTCTTAAATTTCATACATTTTGTCTTTCTAACTGGAGTAATGTTTTCTTAAACCTGTTTCCCGATTTCGGTTTCCATTTTTCCTGTACTTCTGCTCAAGCTTTGACTTACTTTCCCATATATCTTTTACTACAGCCCTATACAATCTGCTCACTACCTTCATAATTATTGGGTTATTTCCCCACCCTCCCCTCCAGCTTCACTTAACATTCCCATCAATTCAGGTCTCATTTGCTTTCTCCTACCTTCTTCTTTAACATATTTTTCCATAATCTTGTAAATCCTTCTCTGTTTTAACATTTCCTTGACCTGTATGTTCAGCCTGTCATTTAACCTATCACATTCCACTTTTTCCTACCTTTTGCAATGTGTGCCCCTGAAGTAAATTTTTTGTGTACTTTCCCACCAATTCTTCATCACTGCTATTCTAACATGGTTTATGTTGCTCATCCCCTTGCACACTGAGGATGAAGCAGGTGGGGTAGATTTTTTAAGATGCTTTATTACACCGAAACACATCATGATGGATAGCAGCATCAATAAATATAAACAAACTGATTGACAGGCCGAGCTTACACATATGCATGCTTACATTTCAACACCTTACTAATACAATGGCAGTCAGACTCATGCGTGCTCAGTATTTACACACTTGTACAAGCCTTGGATAGCTTCTTAAAGAGACATACACACACTGATCTATATCCTCCCTCTTAAAAACACACACTGATCTATATCCTCCCTCTTAAAAAAGATTACCCTTATCAAAATAACATTGCGGTTAGACATGCATCGATACAAACATTTAGAAACAAACACAATGCTCATGTCCAATTTCCAGTGTATCTGGAACATGGTCAGGAGATGCGACCAAATCTCATAACATACCAATCAGGACTGGGTTTAGCAACAGGGGCAGTCTTTGGTGAACAACTCATATCTGGAACTTTGGAATTCATCACAGGAATGGGGGATACTCCCTGGAACTGTGGGCAACTCACTCTGAGATAAAGAGTCTTTCTTGCAGGCTATACACTGTGGTATAGGCTCGGACACCGGTGTCAAATGCTTCCAATTCTGCCTAAAGTCAACTCCTTGTGATTCCACAATGTATGATCTTGGCTCTGGGCAGATGTTCTTCACAACTCCAATCCAATTATAACCTTTGGACGTTTGCATCCTTACCACTTCTCCCCCTCATAATGGATTGAGCAGTTTGCTGGTCTTATCGTAACAGGACTTCTGGGTTAGACACTTTTTCAACAGATTGGCTTTCAATGACCTGTTTTTCTTGAAACATGGAATCAACAATTGACCACTAATGGATAATGTGGTTCTGGTCTGTTTCGACAGATGTCTCTGAGCAGGAAAACCAAGATGTTTATCACAAGGAATACTTCTGAGATTCAAGAGATTCAGGAAAACATCACAATTGGTCTCATTTTGACTTCTCTAGTAACTGCTTTGCACTTTGAGCTGCACGTTCTGTCAAACCATTCGACTGCGGATACCATGAGTAAAGTCCTACTCTTTGGCAAATCTTTAGAACTGTTGGCTTGTAAAGTGCGTGCCACCATCAGAAATAACTTTGTGTGGACTACCATACATTGCAAAATTATGCTTCTCCTTAGTATAGACAGTAGTGGATGCTAGATTGGAAAGTAGGTAAATCTCGAACTAATGGAATGAGTCTACTAGTATTAAGTAATGTAAACCATTCCACTCAAAATGTCAGTGGCTACTGTAGACCAAGGTAGTTCAGGAACCTGGTTTAGCTTCTGTTCATGTGGCTTTGTACTATTGCACACTGAAAAAGATGAAAGTACTCTCTCAATATCTTGTGACACAGAAGGCCAAAATACTAGTCCTCTCATCCTTCCTTTGGTAGGGTCTCCTCCTAGGTTACCTCAAAGTAAGATAGCAATATAATCTTGTTGTAAAGACATTGGAACAATAACTTTAGGACCTTTCATGACGATACCACTGTCTGACAAAATCTCATTTCTGTATGGAAAAAAAAGGTTGCACTTCTGCAGGTAAACTAGACTGCTTTGATGATCATCCTTTTTTGAGGAAGTAGTTGAGCTTTTGTAAGACTGAGTCTGTGGCTATGTGATCTCTAAGCTTATCAACACATGTGGAAGAAAAATGTCATACCTCATTCACTTCAAAATCAAATATCTCCATCTCATGCTGTTCAGTGGTACTTCTGTGTGATCTGGACAACGTGCCAACAAGATAAAGTCGTCTGCCTTTCTTGTAGACGAGATTGAAATGACACTTTTGCATCCTACACTGCAATCTAGCTGGGGCTGTGTGCATAGGCTTTCTCACAATAGTGACTAGAGGTTGATGATCTGTTTCGATCTGGATAGATCTACCATACACATATAATCATGGAACATGGAACATGCAAATACAATTCCCCAAAGCTCTCTCTATCTGAGCACAATGCATTTCAGCTTGGGTGAGAGTTCTGAATGCATAAGCAACAGACTGATCCTCTTGTAAAATGATAGCACCAAGACCAAATTTCGAAGCATCACATGAAAGAGTAACTGGCTTGTGGATATCACAGTATCTGAGAGTTGGATGACTGACAATTCTCAGTTTCAGGACATTAAATGCTCTCTGGTGCTGATCTAACCAAGACCAAGATGCATCTTTACGTGTTAGCTCTCTGAGTGGTGCAGATATTTGACTCAAGTCTGGAATGAACTTGCCTAGGTAAGTTTATCATGCCAAGAAAATGTTGCAGGGCTTGAACATTTTCTGGAGCTGGCATTTCAAAAATGGCTGTTTGCTTAGAAGGGTGTGGTCGCAGGCCTGAACTGGTGAATAAATGACCAACATAAGTGACTTCTCATAGCCTGAATTTTCATTTGTGTGGATTGAGCTTAAGAATCACTTGACGTGCCCTTTCCAGAACTTTTCTGAGGTTTCTATCATGCTCAGTTTCACCATTACCTCCTACTAGTATGCTATTATAACAGGACAGGGATACCCAGAAAAAATTAGCTCTATTGCACATTGAAAGGCTTCACTTGCAGAATTTATCCCAAATGGCATTCTCAGAAATCTGTACCTTCCAAAGGGAGTACTGAAAGTAGTCAGCAACGAGGATTTCTTGTCAAGCAAATTTGTCAAAATGAACTCTCTGCATCCAAGACAGAAAAAGCACTGCCATTTGGCATAAGAGCAGCAACTTCGACTGTGCACATCGGATGATGAGGTCTTTTCACTGCCTTGTTCAAATCTTGTGGGTCAATACATATTCTGATGTCATCTATGCTTTTCTTATGAGTTACCACCATGGAAGATACCCACTCAGTTGGTTCTGTGACTGGACAAATCACACCTTGTTGCACCATTTTGTCTAGTTTGGCTCTAACACTGCTCTGCACAGCTATTGGAACTTTTCTGGCTAGCCTGACAATTGGACTGGCATCTGGGTCTAAATTTATGGAGTACACAATTGGAAGCTTCCCTAATTTGTCTTCAAAAAGATCAGCATAGATAGAAAAAAAAATATTTATTTTTTTGGCCCAAGCCATTTAGGGACAGTAAATTGGCCAGTATTTTATTTATTTATTTATTTTGTAGTTTGTTAACTGGGAAAATCCATTGGGCCACATTGAGCCCTTTTTCAATAGAGGACTGGGGAGAAAAGCTCCAAGTACATTCAAAATTATTTTTCCAGTTAATACAAGAAAGTATATACAAAAATTTGAGCAGTTAGTACCAAAAACAAATAATATTGGCAGTTAATAGAGGAAGCTCTATGTACAATACCAAATTTGTTGGCAGTTAATACAGTCATAGGAGAAAGCTGCAAGATACATTCGCATTTATTGGCAGTTAATACAATTACTGAATCAACATCTTGCAGTGGAAAAAAAAGAAGAAATTACATAAAGCTAGTGCTTGACAGATATGGAGATTAATTGCAAGAAAGGAAGTACGAGAAATTTAGGAGGGATGTGAGCAGGAACATTGCCAGGAGGATAGATAAGAGTGTAGAAGGGACTTAAAGGCAGAATGATTAAGATGCTTTATTACTTATTATTTTAAAGGGAAATCATTCATTTCCTTTAAAGGGGGCCATAATATAGCTGACATTGTAGTTTGTAGTTAGTTTCACATATCTAATGTTAGGATTAGTAGGTTGACTTTTTCAAAGATTGGGACTTATGAATGTGCAAATTGTTCTGTCTGTCCCTTTATAGTTAATAGTTTTTCTAGAATTAATAACTTTAGGTTTAGTTCTAATTTTTTTCTTGTAATACAGTTGGGGTTCTTTATATTTTGAGATACCCATGTGAGAAATTTTATATCGGTGAAACCCAGAGAATGTTCAAAGTTAGAATTCAGGAACATATTCAGGATATAAAAATGATAATTGCGACAGTCCTTTGGCAATGCATTTCAGGGACTGTCATTCAAAATTTTAAACTTCTCAAAAGGTGTATTTTAGAAAAATTTGAAGATGGTATGCGCAAACTAGCTTCTGTAAAGGATAAACTTTTATATAAAGAGGCTGTATTTATTTTGAAATCTAAAACTTTGAGCCCTAATGGGCTAAATACTGAACTAAACTGGAAATATTTAATAAATTAATGTATTTGATTTATTAATTGTTTTGTCTTGTATATTTATTTCTGATGTGTGTTAATTTTGACTTACTCCTTGAAGGCTTTGTTGCAGAGGCGCTAGAGTGAATAAATTCATCTTTTTGTACTTTAAACTTATTTTCTGTGGCAGTTTTTTTTCTTCTTGGTTTGTGGTTTGCTAGGTAGAAAAAAATTGACTGGGTGAAATTAGAGTAGTGGTCTTTTAAGCTAGCATGGTGGACTTCCTTGTTAAATGAGAGCAGTCCCATTTTAAAAGGTCTCTGAGGCCTAATAATGACTGGAGGTGCCTCTTGACCACATAAAATATTAAGTTGTAGCTTCTTCCAGCAGAATAACATAAAAGCATCAATTAGCCTTCCATTTGAATCTCTTCATCACCATAAGCAACAAGCTTTGCCAAATCAAGCCTTTCACCAGCACATACTCTAGCAAATGTTTCTGCAGCAATAACATTGCACTTTGAGCCAGTATCAACGTTGAGCTCTGTGGGTTTGCCATTTATCTGAACAGTAAAAAGTACTTTATTCTTGGCCCATAAATCAACTGCATTGGCTGTTTCATTAAGCCTTGACACACCAACATAAAAAGAATGAGACTCTGGGTCATGGCTTTCTAACTGATCAACTTGTTTCTTAAAATACTCCATTTTAGTAAAAGAGTGCACACATTCTTTTGATTTACAAAATCTTTTGAAATTATTCCATTTATTACATTTGTGGCATTGTTGACCAAAAGCTATACATTTATCTCTTTTAGATTCATGGCTGCTACCACAATTATGACAGTTGGTAATGAAATTAGGTTGGGGCCCATGGTTTGAGTTTGCGAACTGACTCTTATGCTTCACTGAGGCTGTGCAAAGTCTGGAACTTGCTAGAAAACTCTGTGGTTTACCAGTGAGTGTTTCAGGGGCTACAGTTGCTGCCATGTGCCTGGGCCTGTTTCTTTTAACCATGTGCTGCATACTATCAATATGAGCTTTAGAAGTTGCTGGAAACATGCCTCTCTCATCTGTACGCATATTCATGTGCTTTTCTGTAAGCTCATCTTCTTCTTGTTCTTTCGACTGCTCCCATCAGGGGTCGCCACAGCAGATCAACTGTTTCCATTTCTTCCTGTATTCTGAATCTTGCTCTGTCACACCAACCACCTGCATGTCCTCTCTCACCACATCCATAAACCTTATCTTAGGCCTTCCTCTTTTTCCTGTTACCTGGCAGCTTCATCATTAGCATCTTTTTCCCAATATACTCTGCATGCCTCCTCAGCACATGTCCAAACCAACGTAATCTTGTTTCTCTGGCTTTGTCTACAAACCTTCCAACCTGGGCTGGCCCTCTAATATACTTATTCCTAATCCTGTCCATCCTTGTCACACCCAATGCAAATCTTAACATTTTCAACTCTGCCATGTCAAGCTCTGACTCCTGCGCCTTTTTATCAATGCCACTGTCTCCAACCCATATAACATAGCTGGTCTCACTACCCTCTTGTAGACCTTCCCTTTCACTCTTACTGGTACTAGTCTGTCACAAATCACTAATTGACACTCTTCTCCACCCACTCTATCCTGCCTGTACTCTCTTCTTCACCTCTCTTCCACACTCACCATTACTCTGAACTGTTGATCCCAAGTACTTAAACTCATCCACCTTTGCCAACTCTACTCCCTGCATCCTCACCATTCCTCTATCCTCCCTCTCATTCACACACATATATTCTGTCTTAGTCCTGCTGACCTTCATTCCTCTTCTCTCTAGAGCATATTCTCCATCTCTCCAGGGTCTCCTCCACCTGTTCCCTACTCTCACTATGGATCACAATGTCATCTGCAAACATTATAGTCCACGTGGACTCCTGTCTGAGCTCATCTGTCAACCTGTCCATCACCATTGCAAATAAGAAAGGGCTCAGAGCTAATCCTTGATGTAATCCCACTTCCACTTTAAACGCATCCATCACTCCCACCGCAGACCTCACCACTGTCACACTACCCTCGTACATATCCTGTACCACTCTTACATACTTCTCTGACACTCCTGACTTCTTCATACAATACCAGAACTCCTCTCTAGGCACCCTGTCATATGCTTTCTCTAAATCCACAAAGACACAATGCAACTCCTTCTGACCTTCTCTGTACTTCTCAGTCAACACTGTCAGAGCAAACATTGCATCTGTAGTGCTCTTTCCTGGCATGAAACCATACTGCTGATCATTAATCATCACCTCCCTTCTTAACCTAGCTTCCACTACTCTTTCCCATAACTTCATGCTGTGACTGATCAGTTTAATTCCTCTATAGTTACTACAGCTCTGAACATCACCCTTATTCTTAAAAATCAGTACCAAAACACTTTTTCTCCATTCCTCAGGCATCCTCTCACTTTCCAATATTTCATTAAACAATCTAGTTAAAAACTCCACTGCCATTTCACCTAAATACCTTCATGCTTCGACAGGTATGTCATCTGGCCCAACAAACTTTCCGTTCTTCATCCTCTTCATAGCTATCCTTACTTCCCCCCTCCTTGCTAATCCACTGCACTTCTTGATTCACTATCTGCACATTATCCAACCTTCTCTCCCTCTCATTCTCTTCATTCATCAGCTCCTCAAAGTACACTTTCCATCTGCTCAACACACTCTCCTCGCTTGTGAGTACATTTCCCTCATTATCCTTTATCACCCTTATCTGCTGCACATCTTTACTAGCTCGGTCCCTCTGTATAGCCAATCTGTACAGGTCTTTTTCTCCCTCCTTAGTATCCAACCTTTTATACAACTCTTCATACGCCTTATCCTTAGCCTTCGCCACCTCCTTTCTAGCCATCTCTCTTACTAGCTCTGCTGTAGTTACTCAGCTATTCTGTAACTCTTCACTGCCACCCAGTGACTGTCTTAACTCTTCCCTGAACATCACCTCACAATTACCCTTTTTCAAATTCCACCATTTGAACCCTGGTGCTGCCATCACACTCATCCTCCTCTTCTTGATCACCAATGTCATCCTAAAAAAACACCATCCTATGCTGCCTAACTACACTTTCCCCTGCCGCCACTTTACAGTCTCCAATCTCCTTCAGACTGGCCTTTCTACACAAGATATAATCCAAGTGTGTGCATCTTCCTCCACTCTTGTATGTCACGCTATGCTCCTCGCTCTTGTTAAAATACGTATTCATCACAGCCATGTCCATCCTTTTCGCAAAATCCACTACCATTTGACCTTCTGCATTCCTTTGCTTATCATCATACCTACCCATCACCCCTCTGTTCCCTTCACCAACATGCCCATTGAAATCTGTTCCAATCACCAGTCTCTCACCCTTGGATACAGTCATCACCACCTTCATCCATCTCACTCCAAAATTTTCTTTCTCATCCATCGCACACTCATCTTGTGGAGCATATGCACTAACAACATTCATCATTACACCATCAATTTCCAGCTTCATAAACATCACTCTATCCGACAAACTTTTCACCTCCAAAACACTCTTAGTATACTGTTCCTTCAGGATTATGCCTACGCCATTTCTCCTCCCATCCACACCATGATAAAATAATTTGAAACCACCTCTGATACCTAGTCTTGCTTCCCTTCCATCTGGTCTCTTGCATACACAATATACCAACCTTCCTTCGGTCCATCATATCAGCTAGCTCTCTCCCTATACGAGTCATATTGCCAACATTCAAAGTTCCGACCCTCACTATCACAGTCCTAGCCTTTACCTGCCTTTGGGCATACCTTCCCCCTCTTCTCCTCCTTCAGCCAACAGTAGCCCAATTTCCACCAGCACCCTGTTGGCCAACAGTACTGGTGGTGGTCGTTGTTAACCCGGGCCTCGACCAAGCCGGTATGTATTTCTGTACTGTTGTCTGCATGTATGATATGGCAAAATTTTACTCCGGATGCCCTTCTTGACGCAACCCTCCCCATTTATCCGTGCTTGGGACCGGCACAAAGAAATGCACTGGCTTGTGCATCCCCACTGGCTGGGTTGCTTTTCTTTAAGCTCATATATCTGACAAATCTCAATGGCCTTATTCAAAGTTAACTCACTGTCACAAAGTAAAATCTTTTTCACAGCATCATCTTTAATACCATACACACATCTGTCCTTTATGACCTCATCCTTAAATCACCAAATATGTACATTTTAACTGTATTTCGCAAGTCGGTTATGTATGCTGCAAAAGTTTCTCCTGGCTTCTGATCCCTTGTGTAAAATAAGTGCCTCTCCATTGTAATGTTGATCTGAGGGTTACACATTTCTCTAAATTTGTTTTAAGCATTCGGAGTCCTCCCTTGACTCAGCTGGCGCAACATTACAATGGTTTTCCCCCTCTCCAGCAAAGATAGCAGGTGGCTTCAGACCCAGCTAAATTAAGTAGAATAAATGCTCTTGTACAGTCATCTTTATCAGAAAATGCAGCCTGTAGGAAAATGTCGTACTCTTGCTCAAACACTCTCCAGTTCTCTGCATTATCATCAAATACTAGTGGAGCGGTTTTCGAAATCCTCCAGCCATGCCAACAAAGTATGCCCAAACACACTGAAAATATGGCCTTCTAATTATGTATGAATAAGTTGCCTCTCTGCAGTTTGCAGTAACACTCAAATACACAAACACTTTGAAACACTGTACTTTGTGAAATATGTTCTAAAACGGCTGTATTTTGTAAAATAATTTTACTGTAATACTGTACAAACATGCAAACACTTCATGCACTTCTGATAACTCGGATAGCCTCAGTTAATACAAAAAATATGTGCTTTGTGAAAATTGAGGTTGTTTCTCTATTTTATTCATTTTATTTGTTTTATGCAATTCTGACTATTTCAAACATTTTCTGTTTTAATTCGAATAATTCTAACAATATTGGATTTTCAACTTATTTTAATATTGTTTAGACCATTCTCTATGCTTTGTTTCATATTTCGCTAATAAGAAATAGTGTGAGCAAGTTTTAACATTAGAAATTCATTTCTGACCTGTTTTGCAAATTATACAGACAGCAAGCGACAGTCCACTTCTCTATATTCCACCAACCATAGCCAGATGCCTTCTCAAAGTCGAAGTGGAGAAACTGGAGTTCTTTTTGGCCATTCAATATCTCGCTTCTGACACCATATCACTCGTCCCCTTGTACACATGAAGATGAAGCAGACAGGGTAGATCATTTAAGATGCTTTATTACATTAAAATACATCATGATTGATAGCAACATCAATAAATATAAATAAACTAATTCACAGACAGAGCTTACACACATGCATGCTTACATCTCAACAGCTTACTACAAAATGGCAGTCAGACTCATGTGTTCAGTATTTATACAATGCCAGCCCTTGGATATCTTCTTAAAGAGACATACACACATTGATCTACAGTTTAATTCCTCCTATAGGCCACAATTCAAATTTCCATTGTTGCCATGCCTTTCCTTTAAACACCTTAATCATGGGCATCCTTCAAATGGGACCTCTGCTGTTGCTTCACTGCCAGTGACCAAAATATTTAATCTTGTTGTCAGAATTTGACTTTCCCTTTTGTTCATCATCATTATTTTGCATTTAGACACTCTGTTTGTAGTAGGCAGTATACTATTATTGTTTGCACCATACTGAAATATTCATAGAGATGTGGCACAGCTAATTCACCTCTCACAACTGGCAAAATCATTTCACCCAACCTCACTGTAGATTTCTGCTCTGCCCATATGAAGCCCATTACCATGTATATATCCAGAACTTCCTAACTGGATCAAAGATTAAGGACTGTGCTACATATATTATTAGGGGACTGCAAACATTTTTTTGCCTGTATTCTTTGATCAATATATGTAACCATTAATTTCCATTTCCTAATCATAGCTTGCACATTTAACCATAACTGCCCTTTCCAGGGAGTCCACTGACTTCAGGGAGATCAAAACTCGCAGATATTTTAATTGTATGATCTCACAATTGCGTAAATTCTTGTACTAACTCCAAAAGCTGGTGTACAGTTTACACTTATAGCTTTTGTTCTGTTTTCATTTATTTTGTATCCTGAAATTTTTCTATACTGTCTTAGTATTGGTATGTTTCTTACATGCCTTGTGAAGTACATTATGATATCAGTGAACACTGCCAACTTCTCAATCTGCTATCCTAAGTCAATCCCTGCCTAACTTTCTGAGGTAGTGTATCTAGGTATAATGAAAAAAACAGAGGATACATTGGACAGCGTTGGCGTGTCCACCCTACTACTGCCAATTCTTCCATTTGTCAGACATCAACTTTTATCTCTGATGTTCACCCAGTCTATTTATTCTACAACAATTTTATAAACCCCATTTTATACATAACTATCCATATAAATGTACAATGCAGTCTATTAAAATGCTTTTCTGTATCCAGCTGTATCATCATTAAAATTTTGTGCCTTTCTCTCTCAGCTTCTGACATGATCAAGTCATATCAGATGTGTTCTTAAAATGTTGTCATATGCCCTCCCTTCATAAATCCACACTAATCCACCTCTATCAAATTTAGGAATATGCCGAACAGCCATTCTGCTAATATCATAAATATAAACAAATCAATTATACAAAAACACTTTATGGTCATGGTTCAGAACGGAAATGGAGCTTTGTTTGCTAGGGTCTTTATCTTCATTACATATTACTGTAATACCTGCCCTTTCCAAGGACTGTGGGACTGACATCTCTTCTAATGTCTTGTTAAACATTTTATGCCATTCTTCCAGTACACTATCGGTAACTTGTCCCATCCCAGGGGTTTTGCCCACAGTGGAGCCAAATGTAAACCCTCAATAAATCTTGCAACTTAATGGTCCCAACTGCTCACTTCAAATTGGAGCTTATACAGTTTTTGATAATATCTTCCCCTATTTCTGTGGGGTCTGTCTTTAAATTTTCTACTTCATTATTTCTTATTTGCTAAACTTTCTGTTATTCACCCTGCCAATAACGTCTGCCTTGGAGTGGCAGCAAAGTGTTTTTCAAAGTGTTAATGTTTTTTTGGTTAAACTGTCCTCCAGATATCCCAACCGTTCTCTAATTCCTCCTGCTCATTTTCTCCAAAATCACTTCTCCTCTGTGGTTTCTTCTTTATTTTCTCACCACTGTCTACTTCCATCAATCTGTACTGCTCCCATTCTTTCTTCTCATAATTTTGAATTATCTGCTTTAATCTTTGCTTCATGGTGTCTCATTCTATAATTCCATTAGCATCCCCTTCACTGGTTTGTTTCAGGGTTCTTGCAAACTGTTCCTGTAATGCCAGGTCTTACTACATCTCTAGTGCCTTCCACTTATTCATCTCTCATCCTTTGATAACACCATTTTGACTGCTGCATGGTCTGACAATAATACTGGGCATGTGTTTACTTTATTTAAATACATAAAACAGTGCAAGAAATGTCTCTGTGTGGAAGATTTTCAATCCATATATATCTAGTTAATCAATATTTATTAATCAGATCAGATAATGGTAGTATAAGTAGCGAATTTAAACTCGTCCTAAGTCAAAAAAAAAAAAATATATAATTTGAAATATTGTACAGAATTACTAAGTAGTTGAACGTAATCCAAGCAGGGTAGGCAGTCTTTTTCAAGTCGAAAATCCTTAAAGTACACAGACGTAGGTTTCCATAGCTGCTGTTATACAGTAATAGTGAGGGAGTACTGTGTACAAGGATTCCACATCGATAGTTTCCACTGTAATGTTTATTTTCCTCAGAAAATCCATTGACTCTCTTATGTATGACTTACTTGCTGAAAGAATGTCATATACAATATATAAAAGATTCAATGATAAGTGATTCAAGACACAACTGCCTCTTCAAAAACAGACTATTCCTGAAGGTAAACCTAGGTTTCTCCTTCACTACTCTACTAATTCCTTCATCAGAATTTTTCTCATATGCACATATGTACTACTCCTTCCCATGATCTTACAGGTTAGGCAAAATCGCCAATTCATTCTGTAACCTTAAGCCTAGTCTAGCACTGTCCCTATTTATCCGGTCATTGCTCCTTCTATTTGGAGTCCTGCTGCTATTCCACAGGCTTTAGCAGTGAGTTGCCTTCCTTCTCTCTCAAGCTGAATGTTAATTCTTTTGGAATTTTTCTCCATCTCCCCCCTTGTTTCTGTTACCAGTTGTTCAAACAGAGCAAGGTGTTTTGAAGACCATCACCCCACATACATTTTGGCTGTATTGATACCTTTCTACTGCCGTCCAACTCCATATTTAATAAATGCCACTTGTATTTCTCCATTTCAGCAGCTCTTGCAACTTTGAGGAATGATTTTGTCCGGATGAGAAAAGGCACCTTAAAGACTGTTGGGTACATGAACTTAAATCTTAGTCCCATACTTCACCATTCTTTGAATATTAACATAAACTTACTTATCCTCCTGTGTTCCCAAAGAGTAGTCCTGCACCACATGCACTCACTCACCTATCAACAGGGTATTCCCTTTCTCCAAAGCTCTGCTAACAATACTTCTTTCAGGGATTTGACTGTACCTTGATTACTACTGGCCTCGGAAATCTTGTAGTTACCCCGGGTGGCATGAACACTCTGTGGGCTCTAATCAATATAGTTTTTATTTCTCTATGGATTCCTGCCCATTGATTCTATTGCAATTTCATAATGTTTTTACAGTCATTAATTTTCACCCCCCTCTGGTGCATTTGAGAATCTTAAATTCTCCCAAGAAGCACTGTCTTCTAGCTCCATCATCTTCTCTCTGTTTTGGTTGCTTTCTGAATTGTTTTGACCAGTCTAGATGAGTGTTCTTCCTCCACTTTCTTTCATCAGTGATGAATTGGCACATTTTTAATCTGTCTTGTATACACACATAGTAGGAGTATCACTCATCTTCTTTACCTTGCTACACATTTTGTAGAGCTTTTCCTCAATTTCCAACATCCTTGTTCCTTTTGATTATTATGGAATACCACTCTACTCTGAAGGTTTGGTCTCTCATCATCCTACTCAACTGCTGCACCACTGTATTTCTTATAGGTTCATAAAAACTAGGAATAGCTATCCTCGGGGGCCATTTTAAGCTTAGCCAATTTCCCTTTTTGTGCTTGAAATAACCTCCCATCTGTTTATAGATTGGCCTTAATCATCCCATAGTCAATAATTATACATTATCCCTAATGAGAATAACTTGGATCATACCATAGATAATTTGAGGGGACCCATGCATGGGATAAAGCATTTAGGGGCTGCCTCTATTAGTAGTACAGGGGGCAGTCCTAGGGTAAATTTTACATTTCCCCTCTACAGATCTATGTTGCTCGTGAATATGTAAAGGGAAGAACTTTGCTTTATGTTGATGGGAAATCTGCTACATAGCAGCAGTATCTGAGAGAAGAGACATGCCTGGTCCTCCAAACTGTTCTATTCACGTTGCAGAACAGAAAGCAAAATGCACTGCAACTATGTACTGGAATTATTAATACAGGATTAAGATGCTTAGCTAAAGAAGATACAGACTGTTGAAATGAATTTAAAATCAGATCAAGAAATGAAAACACTTATTTTTCTCTCTCTTCTTTTTCAGCAGTTTTTTTTTTAAATCCTCTTTCTTCTTTTTCCTGGTATCTTTAATACACTCTAAACCCTTAGTGATGTTCTTAATCTGATCATGCAACTTTTTCCAATGCTTATTTAGATTTTTCAAGTTGTCATCCTTTATCCCAAAAAAATTCCATTGTTAAGGGGCAAATGGTGAGGGCTGCCCATATGGTAAGTGATGATATAGCATTTAAATGCGAAGTGGAATTCATTGCCCAATTATTCAAGAAGAGAGGGTACCCCGCTAATATGATACAAAAGATTGTCAAAGAGGTGAAAACCAAAAGGCTTTGCAGAGTATTTAAGCCAATCTTAAAAGGAGGTGAAATAGGTGTAGTTCTTGATTCAGGTGAACCCATATCAGAAAAGAATAATAAAAAGGTTTATGAATCACTTAGTTTCATCACAACATATAATCTGGATGGGGAGGAAATAGCAGAAATTATTAGATGAAATTGGGGGATTTTGGCATGTGATGACCATCTTACTGGAAAAATTGGTATAAAACCTGGAGTAGTCTTTAGGAAAGACATATCATTTAAGAATATGTTGGAAGCAAACAGTAATAACAACAAAAGGAATAAGCAAACTGGTTTGGCCCTGTTTAGGATTAATGGAAATTATAAATGTGGAATGAGCACTTGTAAAAATATACTGGAAACTAAGGACACATTTGTTTTGAACAACAGAGCATTAAACATTACTGGTCATTTTAATTGCAATAGCATGAATGTGGTCTACTTGGCTAAGTACAAAATGTGTTCTGCATTCTAGGTCAGCAAGACTTGCAGGAAATTTAAGGGTAGGATGACGGAGCATCTATTAGATATAAGAAATCAGAAAATTACTAATGCTTTAAGCAGACATATACAGGAATTTAATGGGCACACTTTTGAATTTTTAGTACTCCAGCAAATTGTCAAAGACACTCAAGGGGCAATATTGGATGTACACTTGGATTTATGTGAATTAAGGTGGCAATTGAGACTAAACACCACCCAGTCACCCAGTCCCCAGGAAATAATGAGAATGTTAATATTATGTGTATTTTTAAGTTAAAAAACATTTTAGGTTAAATTAAAACCAAGTGTAATACTTTTTATACACATTCATATATTGTTCATTTTATTGTTGTTCAAAGCCACTTTAAGTACATTGTGACATTTTTGAGTTTTTAGTATAAGGTGAAGCATATTTGCACAGGAGATATATATATCAGTTTATTTAATGATATGTGTAGGTGAGGTATGTTATTTTCAGTTACGCTGGTAATGTTGTATTAAATTTTGTACTGTTACTTTAAAATTTAAAATGAAGCTCCTTTTTGGCGCCAAATAATTTATTTAAACTGTATGAAGATAGTCAACAACAGTTCTGATGAAGACCAGAAACACTGGTTGAAAGCGCTTAACTGTTAACTGTTGGATGTGTTTGGCGTTTTTGTACTGTTACCGTTGGGATATTTATGTGATTCGTCAATTTTCGTTTCTGTGCACTGTCAGTTTATTATTTTGGATGTAGTTTTCGTTTGTGGTTTGTGGCGTTATGTGGATTCATTAAATCATTTTTATTACCATTTTCCTTGTGGCGGCTGGTGACTTTTACGCTGACTGGTGGCTCCGGAGTCTGTTTATAGTGTTTGTTGCACTAACCAAATTTCTGATTGTTTAATATTTAGGCATAGTTACAGGAAGTATGAAGGAGGAATGTTTTTGCATGTAAGTATTTTATTAATTTTTAGGTTTTAATGTTCAAATTTATTATGTGTACATAAAAATGTGTATAAGCAATACTTTTTAACAAATATTATCATTTTATATAAATATAAACTTTTTATTGAAGTATTAGAATATGAATTTATGGTAGTTGCCATCAATGTTATTTCCCCAGTGGAGAAAATGTGGTTTTGGGTTTTATTTTGAGTAAATGTGTTTTTTGAGTAGGACTGCTTTAAGTATTCTGTTAGGATGTTAATTGTTTAATTGGAATAGGTGGGGTGGTTGCCTATGGGTACTTAAGAGCAAGTTGTTTGGTGTTTTAAATGTTCTGAGGAAGACCCGATTGTGGAAAGAAAGCGCTCAACTTGTATTTTTGGAGAAATCAATAAAGTGCTTGGATACCTACAGTGGTTGTGGAGTGGAAATCTGTATCGTTCATAGCCAGGAGAGAGAATTACTATATATATATATATATATATATATATATATATATATGTGTGTGTGTGTGTGTGTGTGTGTGTATTATAAGTACCAGATCTTCTAGGTTTAATTCTATAACCTGGACATTCTTATCATAAATTTGTTGCATTTCCTGGAGACTTTGAATATGCTCACTTACTGCAAGCATAACTAACTTCATTTTATCCTGTATCTTGTGTTCTATCATGATCTTAAAAGGGCTTTTGTTTTCTGACAGACCTCCTTAGTAATGTCAAGTAACTCTCTCAGATGTGTGGTGAACAGAAATTCAAATGGCAAACTTATTTAACTGGGTAGGTAGGCTGGTCCAAAAACCCTTTTTAGTCATGACCCAAAAGTACAGAAACAAAAGCAAGCAACATGAATAATCAAGAAGCATAGAACACATAAAAACAAATGTAAAATCATGTTTTTAAAGGGTCTTGGAACAAACACATGCTTTTTGCATACCTTATGTTTGTTACAGTTTCTTATGTACACTGCAAAGATAGAGTTCAAAGTCATTTACAATATTTACAGTACATTCATAAAGTCCATTTTGAAATGCGACATTTCACAAAACAAGCAGGACAGCACTTAAGATAACAAGGGGGGAAAGCTTGCAAGGTTGGAGGTATAGCTTGGCGTTAGAATTCAACGTTTCACACGGATCATCTTCTTGGAGAAAGTATGCTGTATGATAGCAAAGGGTCAGGTTAACCATTGCCCATAAAGCACTTACACTCAGGTTCCTTGTTCAAGTGTTCAGACAAGGCCTTTTAGAATGAATGAGAGATTTCTGACCACTTAATTCAGGTAGGAGTCAGTTCCATAATGACGAGCCTGGTCAGGAAAAAGCATGTCTTCCAGTAACTGTTTTATATCAACTGCTTAATGTGATAGCTTTCTCTTGGTTACTTCTTAGGGAGTAAAACTGGTCAAGATAATAGTTTCTATCTCAAAGTTATATAACAGCCACTGTTTAGCATTTCATGAATAACAGCACCTAGGAAATAAGGTGACCTTTTGGTGACTGGAAGTCATTTTAGATGCTGTAATGTAGTTACAATGGTAGGATCTGTTGTCAGCAAGGACGGCAAATCTACACATTTTATTTTCTTTTACCTGAAGTCTTTGGGAATTTTGTGGTCAGTGAAGGGTAGTCAGAAGAAAACTGTATTCCTGTTTAGAAAGAACATTTTCGGCAGGGAAAAGTGGGATAAGGGGAGAAACAGTGAAAAATTCTATAGTAGAGCTTAATTTAAGATAGCCTAGTACCTACCTATAAACACAGGACTATCTGCCCGAAGGCATTTATAAGCCTAGCCAGAATGTGTTGGCTTTTGCTGCTCCCTTAGATTAGTTCCATGTGCCTCTGTCCAGCACAGCCACTGAAGTGATCCCCAGGGTAAACTTTCTGTTTCCCATCCACTCGTCAAGCTTTCTCTTGAAGAGTGCTAGTGAGGAGTTCTGCCTAATGTAGATTAGAATTTTGTTCCAAAGCATGGGAAGTCTCTGGGACAGGAACTGATCCCTCCAGCATGTCCTATTTATTGTTGTGGTAAGGTTTAGATCCCTAGAGCATGTGGCTCAAGGGGATAAGGTTTTCTTTAGGTAAGTATTAGTCTAGCTGCCCTTGTGGACCATTTTAAGCCTAGTCACTTTCTCTTTTTATGCTCGAGCTAACCTATCCCACTTGGATAGAGACTGTCCTTACCCTTCCCATGGTTGGCAATTATATATTAGTCCTAATGGGAATAACTGGGATCACAACACAGATAATTAAAAAAGACACATATATGGCAAAAAACATTTAGGAGCTGCCTCTGTCCATTTGTAGTACAGGGGGCAGTCCTGGGGTAATTTTCTTTTTCCCATCCATCAATCCAAGCTGCACTTGAATATGGACAGGGACAAACTTTGTTTTATGTGGATGGGGAGTCTGTTCCAGAGCATTGATATCATCTGTGAGATAAATCTGTCTGTCCCAAATCATTCTGATGATGTTACAGAAGAGTTTTAGCTCTCCAGACTGAACACTTCTTATGCCATCTGATTTGATGATGTGTAGTAAAATCCATCAGTATTGGGTTAGAGGATGCCTTGTTTGCCAGACAGAGATTACCTCTTACTAGCCTGTAGGATACACAGCATAGTGATAAGGCTTTGAGCCAATCTATATAGGACATGTTGTTTAGGCCTTGTATCCTTTTAGTAAGATATCTCTCTGGGTGCTCCAGTTGCTACATGTGTCTGGACAAATACATGCCAAAGGAGGCATTATCTTCAATGACTGGCCTAGACAGGGGTGAGTAAACGGGGACAATAACATCCTTAGATACAGACACAATCTGTGTGTATAAGCTGGGCAAAATAGGACTTTCTTACAACAATGGCAAAAATTGGGTCACAGTCCACATAAGTTATCAAATCGCCAACTAAATCTTAGGGGTGGACTGTTAATGTGGCAGTTACTTGGGGTTAGATGATTTCCCAAAGGATACAATAATGCATTTTTGGAATTTAATTTCAGTACATTATTTTGGACTAATTATTTATTTGGGACATACCTTTCTGCAGGATTACTAAATCATTTGAGGAGTCCATGACTGTTCCTATCTAGCAGTCATCTGCAAAGAGCCCTTTGGTTTTGATTTTAACTTCAGAAACGAAATGCCAAATAGGAAAGGACACAGCACACAACCCTGGAGGACCTCCAATGGTGCCTGGTCTCTTTGTGCATGTAAGTTCCCCATTTTGATTTCCTGCATCCTATCTGTGAGACAGTTGGCAATCCAGCAGGTGACATGGGGGTTTATTCACAGTTTATCTTTTCTACTATGTCAGAATTGGGAATTGTGTCAAAATCTTTGGCCAGCTCATGGTGTGCGATCTGTACCATTCTGGCATCATCCATTGATTAGGTGACATTTTCTAAAAATTCTACTAGGTTGAGTAAGCATGACCTGCCCTTGACAAATCCAAACTGAGAGAGGTCCAGTGTTTGGAGGTTCACTTTGTCCTGGGTGATAAACCAAACAAGTCTTTCCACAGCTTTGCATCTGAGGCTTGTCAAATGTATGGTTCTGTAATTGCCTGGGTCTGTGGAAGGTCCTTCCTTATGCAGGGGAATGACTGTAGCTGTTCTCCATTCACTTTGTACAAAACCTGTATGGAGGCTGAGATTGAGCAATCTTGTTAGGGGTTTGGCTAAACCATGCTTCATGCTATTTAAGACTTATCCAGGGATATTCTCAGAACCCACTGATGCAGTATTTTTAGCTTTTGATAGCACCTTTAGGTCTTAGACTTGAGTGATAGCTGGAGGTAAGCCAGTTTCAGGTATATCTTGAGGGACAGACAGAGAGGAGAGAGAGGGGTAAAGTTACAGATAAATTTAAAGAAGCAGAAAAAAAGCACCAAAAAGTAAACTGTTGAAACAAAAAACACCGTAGCAGGCTCCAAACCTTTTGTGTAGTCCAGGATATGTGAAATAACTGTTGAAATGTCAAAACACAAACAATTCCACAAGACATTTAGGCTCCAAACCTTGTTTAATAGTTCAGGATATATAAAAAAAAAACTGTTAAAATGCCACAGCACAAACAATTCCACAAGAAGTTAATCACTTTCACTTAGGTCTATCCAAAGCTTCATCAGAACATGGAATAAAATCAGCCACTTTTAAACAAATTCAAAAATTGTCAGCCAATAGTACCATCTCATGCATAATTAATTTTCCTGCATTATTTAAAGCCATAGTAAAGTATATGCTGTAGTAGTCCCTTGTGTTAAAACAGTAGCAACCAAGGTGAATACACATATTCTAGCTGCCATAATAAAATACATACAGTCATGAATCCTTGTTTTAAAACAATAAACAAAGTGAAAGCATATACTCTTTCCTTTTCTAAAGTTTAGCTGCCCTCAATTTAAGGACACTGTTAACACTAACGTGATCATTCAATTCTGTTGTTTTAGTTGAATCCAGCCTAAGCTGCCAGTATAGTTCTTTGTATTCTAAAAGGGCTTCCCACAGTCCACCCCTTGTATCTGTTTTCACTTGTTCAAGTACAGAGAACTTGAAAATACAATTCTTACTGTCTTTCTTGTGTCTAAATAAAGGGGTCTATATCACTTCGACAAAATGGCAGACGTTCAAACACCACATGTTCGAACTTCTAACCTCGAAGTGCAAAACCATCGAAGGCTTAGAACATAGATTTTTTTTTCCCCAGGGAAAAAAAATCGCTGTTCCAGGAAAACACACACACAAGCACACCAAAATAAATAATCCACACATATACACTTCACAAAACCCTACATCTAACCTTATACTAAACCATACATACACTACTATCTATCCACTTACCTTAACCCAAACCCTAAGGTCCATGACTATCGCACACTCACCTTACCCGCTCCCTAACCCTAAGGTCCGTAACTATCTCACACTCACCTTAACCCAGTCCGTTCGCACACTTACCTTAACTCAATCTGTAACCTTCGCACCACAGTGGAGGGACTAGTGAAGCTACAGAAATGGCCCACCAAATTCTGTCCCTGGGAAAGAATTTGGTGTTCCACGGCTATGCGATAATCAGTTTTCGAACTTCACAGTTCGAACATATGATGTTCGAACTGCTGAAGTTTCGATTAACTGATAGGAACCCTAAATAAAGCATTTGTGTCTTTTTCTGGGAGATCTCATGCAAGTGTTCATATATTCTTCTTTTCAATGGTCTCTCTGTCATGCCTATATTAAAAAACTAAGGCATATCTGACAGACACTGATGTACACAACCCCTTTGTTGCTACAATTAAAATGCTCCTTAAATTTCATTTTAAACTTTCTGGATGGGATACTAATACTTTCCTGCTCTAGAATGTTACTACATTGTTGACAAAAGCCACACTTGTATGTTCCCCCTTTCTTGTGGGGTCTAACTGTACTTTTATCACTACCATGGTTTTCCAGCATTTCCTTGAAATTCATATCTCTTTTTTTAATAACTGTCGGTACTGATGGAATAATTTTGCTGGTTTCGCTATTTATAACCAAAAGTTTCCAGTATTTCCTAATGATGCTCTCAATTTCACTGGAATAAAATGTGTGCATGTGTGTGTGTGTGTGTATATAAATGCCATTTCACAATTCAGCCCTTTATTTCCCATACTATTATGATGATTACTTTGTGGTAAAGTTTTCCCCAAAATTGGGTCATATTTTCCTTTCCTCCCTTGGTTCACTTCTTTCATCAATTGTTTAATCAAGTTCTCAGGGTATCCCCTCTCTGAGAAGAACCCCTTCATCACCTTCATTTCCTCCAAGAAAACCCGATCACTGCACATCCTTGATGCCCTAATTAATTGCCCCTTAATAAAACCCTTTTTTGATTATAGGAGGTGCTCACTCTCAAAATGTAAATTGGAATTTGAGTGCGTGGGTTTTCAGAAAATCTTGGAATGGAATTTCTTCTCATCCCTAACCTTATATATGGTCATATCTAAATAATTAATGGATTCTTGTGAAGTGTGCCAAGTGAATTTCAAAAAGGAAGTTGTAGTCCCAACATATTCCAAAAATTGATTTAACTGGGTTTCCGTCCCCTTCCAGAAAAGACAAAAATTGTCTAGAAATCTAGTGTACAAGGAAATATGAAATATGAAAATGAATTTCCTCTCCCAATAATATAAAACCAGGTTTTCATACAAGGTGGCACATGGGGCCCCTATGGAAACACCTTTCTCTTGTTTATAATATTCTCCTGGAAAACACATGAAATTATTTTTCAATATTAATTCCATAAATTCAGTTAATAAGTTCCTTTGTTCATTAGTCAAATAACTTATTTCAGACAAAAGGTCCTGAAACCTTTCCATCCCCTCAAAATAAGGGATGCTGGGGAACAGTTCTATCACATCAATAGTCACCATACATACTTCATCTTCATATTTATCATGGGTGACTTTACTTAAAAAAAATCCCAGCAGTCCTTTGAAATGTGTTTTAAAGATGTTAAGTAACTTTTCAAAATTGTATCTATATATTTAGCCAAGGGTTCCAGTTTGGAGCCCGCTCCTGCCACTACTGGTCTAAAAGGTGGCCTCTCCACATTTTTATGTGTCTTTGGGATTCCAAACACTACTGGGATCTTCGGCCTAATTACTGTTAAATAGTCTAATAAGTTTTTGTCTATAGTACCCTGAAAAAAAATTATTAATACAGTAGTCCACCTTAGAATAGGCTATAGAAACTGTTTTTTGAAACATTGTATTTGCATTCATCATTTAAAATTTCCAACATCCTAGTCTCAGTCAATGGCATCCATTAGTACCACCCCACCCCCTTTGTAAGGTTTCAGTACTCTGCAACCTCTATTTTTCAACATTTCAACCACTCCAAAAAATTAGTTACAGCTAATTGTTGTTCAGCTTCCTTATCTCATTTTCTACCAGTTCTTCAAAAACTTTTAAAGTGCAATTTAAAGGGGGTTGTAGGTACTGGAAAAAACCCAGTTCCCATGAATTACCACATTGATGGTAGTCCACTGAACACAGAAGGCGTTATAAGAGATCTGGGAACACAGGCTGACAGCAACCACTCTTTTGACCACCATATTGCCACTGTGGTCAGAAAGTCCTTCTATGTAGCACATCTCATTACTAAGGGTTTTGCATTCTGGAAGAAAGAGGTCATTGTCTCCCTCTACTCTTCCCTCATTAGGCCAATCATCGAGTACAATGCCCCATTTGGCATGTACCTCACTAGACACCTGCAACAACTGGAGATGTTGCAAAAGTACCTCACAAAGAGAATCCTAGGACTTAAACACTTGTCCTATATGGACAGACTCAAAAAACTCCAACTAGTCTCTGTCTCATATCGCCTACATCTCGTCACAAGGTACCAACACATACTTTTGAGTTTTTAGCTTTAGAATTGATACACACCACCATGAGGCTAGGGAATACTAGCAAATTTACTGAGAAGGAAGAAAGTAGGTGTATTATCAGATTGCAAGCTGATACAGGACACGGTCTTAATGATAGAGTTAGTTTAAAGCCCTTTCTACTTGACCGTGCCTTGAAACATTGATGTCCTTTTATTTTGTTTTAGTTTTAACTTTGGATATGATGGTTAATAGAGTGTTTTAATGATTGTTTGCTCTCTCTTTTTTAACTATTCATGACAATGAAAGTATTTTGCTATTCTATTGGTTCATGAATTAATTATGATAATGAATGTTTTATCATTGGTTGACAAAGTTAAGCGCTGTGTATTTAAATACTCTAAATGAATTGTTTTTAAGTCTGATGAAGCATCCCTTGTAGACGTGAAAGCGCTTACTGTTTCGACAAATAAAGGAGTTTATTTTACTACATTTGAGACTGGTTGGCTTCGACAGGAGGACTATGGCTGACCAAGTTCACAGACGACTGCAAACTAGGGGCTATAATTGACTCTCCAGCTGACACAGACATACTCCAAAAGGGTCTCACTGAGACAGATACCTGGTGTCAAAACCATGGCCTCAAGCTAAATGCCAAAAAGTGCATAGTCATCCCCTTTGGAAAAACAAAGTACCCATAAACTACCACATAGGTGGTAGCCCCCTAAACATGAAAGACGTAATAAGGGATCTGGGGACCCAAGTAGATAGTAACCTCTCCTTTGATAATCACATTGCCAAAGTGGTTAGAAAATCCTTCTATGTAGCCCACCTAATCACAAAAGGGTTTGCATCCAGATCAAAAGAGGTCATTGGGCCCCTCTACGCATCACTCATCAGACCCATCATAGAGTACAATGCCACAGTTGGGATGTACCTTACAAGACACCTGCAACAACTGGAAAGACCACAGAAGTACCTCACCAAGAGGACCACTGGCCTCAAGCAGATGCCCTATGCAGCTCGAATGAAGAAAATCCAGCTGTACTTGGTTGCATACCGCCTACTCAGAGGTGATCTCTGCCTGACATGCAAGGCCATGTCCAACCCAGAATTGATGGACATGCTTCATCTAAAGAAAACCATATCCCCTCGAGCCGCACGCTCCAGGGATCTAAACCTCACCACAACAATAAATAGGACGTGCTGGAGGGATAGATTTCTGTCCCAAAGACTTCCCATGCTCTGGAACAAGATTCCAATCTACATTAGGCAGAGATCCTTGACGAGTGGATGGGAAACAAAATTTACCCCAGGGATTACTTCAATGGCTCTGCTGAACAGTGGCACAGGGAACTAATCTTAAGGGGAAGCGAAAGCCAACACGTTCCGGCTAGGCTTATTAATGCCTTCGGGCAGATAGCCTAGTGCCTACCTATGAACATATCGGTCGGTAGTTTCTATGGCCTGTAGATGGCTCACCTTTGTGCAGAGGGATGACTGCTGCTGTTCTCTTTTTGGGAGGTAAAAAGTCCTCCAAAGAAGGTTACAGTTAAATTTGCAATTCTAGAGAGACTGACAGATTATATTTCATGGTATTTAGAAGGCATTCTGGGATACTGCTTGGGCCCATAAATGTAGTATTTTTGGCATTAAAGAAAACACTAAGGATCCATTACCTTTTGATAGTAGAGAAGCAGTATTTTTAACAGTATTTCCTGTGGGGAGGAGGAGGAGGAGGAGAGGGGGTTTCTGTGAGCAGTTCTGAAGAGGCAGCAGTATTCACAGGATTTAGGGAGCTTGAAATTTTGCCAGATTATCACTTAGTAGTAGGAAGTTAGCCTTGGAGGGTTACTGATGATTCCAGAGTTAACTGAGGTATTGGGGTTTTATTTTTACATCAAAGGAGACCATTTTGGTGGTCTGACCTTTCCAGAGAGGTCATTACACTAGGGGTGTGCAGAGCTCTCCCATATTAGTGAGGACCAGATGCAGTATGTTTTCCCTCTGATCAGCATATTGACAACACATGGTCCAGGGAGTTTGTTTTTACAAAATCCAAGAATCTCCCTTTGTGCTTATGCACTTACACATTTGATGTCGTACAGTGACTAGAGGGTAATTAAAGTCAGCCATAAATATGGTACTGGGTTGGATACTGAAGGTTTCCCTTAAGCTTAAATACTTGTTATGGGTTTCCTGGGTCATACAGGGAGACCTACATCTTTGCAAGGAAATGGTATGGGATTTTACCAATCATGATTTTAACCTTGAGAAGCCGAAGTGCATCATCTTTGATCAGTCTTGAGATATATTTATTTTTCATTTAAATTGAGACACATCCACATTTAGTCCCTGTCTGTATAGCAGCTGGCCTAAATGTGTGGAAGGCATTATAGCCTTGTACTGCTGGTGTACTCTCCACTGCTTTAAACCAAGTCTCAGCAACTGCACAGACTTCAGCATTCTCTAGAGTGAGGAGAGCTTACACTGAATGGAGCTTCTCATTTAGACCCTTGGCATTGAGCAGTAACAATATTACATTTTCTTGGTTTTGATTTGTTATGTCAGAAGTACTTTTAGTTTGGCTTTGCCTATAAAAGGCACTATGGAGAGGACAATGTTATAGACAATATCTGAAAGCCTACAGGAGAGTGGTGCAGATCATACCTCATAAAGCACAATAGTCTGTTGACCATCTCCTTTCAATGCTGACAAATATTGCACCCCTTAGAATGACAACAGAAAGCCAATTATTAAATCAACTCAACTTCTGTTCGTATTGTGGTGTCATCCTAGGAGAATGTAAAATGCTGCTCAATTCTAGGCTTATACCAGCCTGGGACACACATTCTGGGAGTTCCATGGCTGTCTGTCTGTCTTCATGAAGTCCAGGGAGATGTGTCTCAGGTCATTTACACCCACATGGACTATAACTTAGTCATACTGGTACTTGTAGCCTAATGGCCTGGGTGCATGCGTAATGTGATGGATCCTGGCATCTGATTCACAATGGAGTCTCCATTAACCAGAATGTTGGATTGTGCATGCGACTTGCCTTATGGGCTTATAAGTAGAGGCTCCATGCGATGTGATAGTATGCATTGGTGTGGGTGTTGTTTTGAAAGAGTGCATTTAGGGATGCTTAGGGCACTTCTAATGTGTACTTTGTCTAGGAAGATTACACTTAAGTGCCTCAACATATGTGGGTCTAGGTGTCTGCTTTGGACTGTGTGTAATGCGTACAGCCTGTGTACTACTGACAACCTGATTAACATTAGTAGTGCTTTTATGTGAGAGCTTTGCCTTCAGTGACATTGCATAAATACTTCTTTCACATACCTTAGCGTGTTTGAGAATTAGCTGATGTTAATAAACATAAGGTAATTTCTACATATCCACACAGCTGGTGATGGAGATGGTAAAAAGTTCATATCTATGGCAACAGGCACTTTTTTATTGATTAGACAGTGGCAGTGAGAATATAATGTCAGGAATATCTGGTTTGCAATTCTGGGGGCAGTACTTGTCATTGCAAGCTAGTTACCCTGTGTGCAACTATGTATTGTTAAAATTTCAAGGGTGTGTTTACAGTAAAAATGGTAACTCAGGGTGCCTGTGTCTATACAAGGCATGCCAAACACTTGTGAGGGGAGCTACTAAAGTAGACCTTGATGATTTATGGATGAAATATTTAGGAACATATTCTAAAGTTAGATTAAATAGCAACTAATCAAACAGTATCAAATGACAAGAAAGAATTAGCTTTGTCAATAATAATGCACAGTGGGGATTCACCTAATTGGCTACTACCTGGCTACTACTAATGCTGGTCTCATCACAGCTTCATGCTGCTGCAATACAATGCCCTTTTGCTTCCTCTCACCAGAAGCAAAACAGTAGCACCAATCCCAAAAGGAGAAGATGGCCACAGGCTCTTAGGTGATCAACAGTCTTGTCCCAGATAAAGTAGGGGCATGGGAACTTTTTCCTAGTAGTTGTCTTGAATAGCAATCAGGAACGTGTCACATAGACACTCGCCTTGCTATCTTAAGCAGTCAGGAGTCAATGTCCTTTACTTCATCGCTCACCAGCAGCAGAAATTCCAAGCTGGCACCTATAACTCAGTTATCAAGCTTTCTAGGGATCAGCAGTCTCCAAGAAATCATGTCCCCATCCTCCTCCTCTCACCAACAACAAAACAGAAGCACTGTTCCCAAGAAGACTACTGAATATGAAGAAACTGATTAATATCCTAACAGATGCAGTGTGTGCTGAGCAATTACATATGAAAGAGTAGGGGTAACTCAAGCTTTAGCAATTCTCTGGTCTTTCCTACTTTTAAATGTGCACATTTTATTAAATTCATTAGCATCTTAATGTTCTGTGTTATTTTTCCATTTTTTCCTAATGTTACTATCACTATTGGCATATTTATTAACACACATTTTTCTCTGTATCATATTGGTATATGCAAAAACACTATTAATCTTAAACATTTTTGCCTCATTTTCATATCACTACCCTTCCTGATTCTACTATTGTTATATCTAAAATGCTTAACTCAATTAATCAACTTAATTTTTTATAAGAATGCCTATTCTAGAACATGTCTAATTTCCCACTGACCAAATAATTTGCTCCCTCTCTCCATACTGCCTGTAATTTTTTTCTTTATTACATCTGGTATCTAGGAAAAAGAATAAAATATCCATTTTTTTATTTTTTACACCATTACACCACCACTAACAAACCTCTTATAGCATTTCTATTGCTATTCACATTATTTAATGCTAACATTTCTATATCATCCTTTTCCTTTTGGCGTATTTTACTTCCAGATCTTATTTTTTTTCTTTTTCTTCACATATGTTTCCCGCCAACTGACTTTTCACTATCTTGTTTTTCTTCTGTCTCAATTTCCCCCTCCTCTTCACTTTTTAAAATTGAAAATATGTTCTCTTCCTGTGTACTAATAACCATATTTTAAACTATTTCTTCTTTAAATTCATTGTTTAATATTTCCTCAATATTCCCCTCTCCCCATACTACTTTCTCTTTCAACATCTTCTGTAATAACGTTTTCAACCATTTGCCTTTTTTCCAAGCTTTCCTCTTCATCTACTTTTTCTAATGTGGGACAGTCAAACCAGAAGTGTCCAAATTCTTTACACTTTATATAAAAATGCTTACAGTTTTTGCTGTATGTCCCTTCTCCCCCGCACTGGCCACAGCTTTGTTTGTTATAGTCTTGTACTAAATGATTTTCATCTCCACAGAAATAACATGCTTTGGGTTGACCAATAAACAAATCCTATCTTACCATTCACAATTATTGTATCTGAAATATGTTTAATCTTCCCATCCTTAACAACTATTGTTACCCACACTTCCTAACCCCAAGTCCATACATTTCTTTCATCACATTTTTTAAACTCGTGTACTTTAATACACAATGAAAGAAAAAAAGCAGTTTAACTCATGCTCAACCATACCTGAAGTCCTAAATTGCAAGTTTATTTTCATTTTTTAGTATTCACATGATCTGAAATAGTCTTTCTATGGTACTAATGCATTTCTTTTTTCAGTCTCACTCAAAATTTTCCAGCAAGTTAAAATTTTCAAATGTCACCTCAGAAAAAATTTCAGCTGAGAAATGAATTAGTGCTCTAATGTCTTTGATGTTTAATCTCTGTGGCAAAATAATATCATCCATTATGTCATACCTCTTCAAACTGCCATCACTTTTCCTTTTATTCTTACCACTGGTTGTATTCTCTGTGGAGGCTTTGAAATTGCACCTGTTTGTCTGCTCCAAGTTCCTTCTTCCTTGCCTTGCTGCATCTGCATAAAAATTTTCTTGCAACAAAAAACACTGCTGCACTGGTAAACCCAGAAAACTGGCTACTTCAACACAGAATACCCATGTTGTTATCCCTTCACAGCAACTGTTTGCATTTTCAGTCTCTCGTTTTCTTCCAGTAACAAAAAACCCTGTTGCAGAGGTAAATCATGAAAACTGGTGTCTCCACCAGCTAAGAGTACTTCCATTGTTTTCCCGTCGTCAGTAGATGTTTGGATTTCCAATCTCTTAGTTTCTTCTTGTAACATTCCCTCCACCATGACACTCAGCTAACTTCTCCTTCCTTAAGCTCTGCCTGGTTCATCATATTTATCAGCACTCATCTCCAGTCCTCCATTTTCTAACTCTTCAGCAGTTTTATCTCATTCCTCCTCCTTTCAGTAAGTACTCTCTTGCTCCTCTCTCCAGTTCTGTTGCACTCTTCTCCATTATGAGATTACCAAAACTACAGTAGCAGCTGTACACAAACACCTAACAGCTCCAGAGAGCATCTCCCTTCCTCTCCTCCAAACAGTAGGTGTTCTTTATCTAAAAAAATCATTATGTACAATACTCTTTACAAACTTGCATATTTAAAAAATGTATACAGTGTACAAATTTCCATTCATTTCCATTACTGTCACAATCACAGATGCCATACTTTTCATTGTTATGTTAAACTTCTATCTCCATTATCTTATTTAAACTCCAGTTCTTTGTCCACAGCCATCATCTAATTTTTCTTAAAATTACTGGTAGTCTCCATTTACCATTAAACATGATTTCATTTAGCATGTCATTCCAAAGCAACCACACAGCATGAAATAGTCTTATCTAATTTACTGACATATTCCTTATTATTATAGCTATAATATCCATAAATAACCATCCAGCCATATTAATTTAATATACCTCCTTTATATTTTTTTCTATTTTTAAATACAGCTTCCTTACACAATTTTCCCACAATTTTGCAGCCTTTATAAACTAAGAAAACATGCTCTGTAGTTTCTTCTTTACTATAATATATTTAACAATATGTAGCAAAATACTGTGCAAACAAATTCACGACTGCAAAATGTCAGTAATAAACAAATGCAAAAGAAATAAAGCAGTCGTAAAACGTACGTCTGTAAAACAAACTATTTAATAAAATAAGGTAAGCGCTTTCACCACCTTCCCGGTGGCTTCCTTAGACCATTAATGACATAAAACATTTTCAAACACATTTATATATCATTTCACTTACTTTTCATAAATTAAGTTCACATGCTGCTTGTAACCCCTTCCTGTGACTCTCAGTGCAGTCAGATGCATGCTCCCTAATGCAGCATATGTCACTCAGCATCAGACCCGAGGTTTCTTAAATGGACAGTACTTTTAAACCACATAAATTGGCTATTACTGCTTAATACATTTAAAATACCCTTAAACCTAATACTTAATTACTCATCCATAAACATATAAACTTAATACATTTATAACTACAATCTAAAATATTTAAAAATACTTAAAAAAATTCCTGACAGTAGCTTTCCATCCTTACATTACATGGACTTCCATATATCCATATAGTACTACTAATCTTCCTGTATACCTTTTATATGCATATAAATGCAATAGCTTTAAATGCCAAGCATATATATCAAACTAGAAATACTAAATATAAGGTATGATGCTTGCATTTTCATATATCATTTCATTTAACATTTCATATGTCAGCTTAAATTGATTCAGTGTGAAGTATAATGCTTCCACTTGTACAAGTGCATTCGACTAATATGCTTCTATATGTTCGTCATTCTACCCGTAATATTGCATTCCGTATTTTGCCACATAAGGTTCGTGTTACTAAATATATACATGAGACTTAATACATTATCATGACCTGAAAATTCAGTGGAAGTAAATTGAAAATGAAAATATAAGCTAGCAGGTGCATTATATATTGTATCTCCTCTCCAAAGTTTGTTTTGTACACTCTCTTCTTGTGTCATAAATCTTACATTTTCCATTATTACTACTCCAATTTAGGAAGCATATTCTACTTATATTTTTAATAATATTGACATTTACTAAAAGTACTCTAAAGCTGTTATTATGTTGATGTTGTAGCTTACCAGAAATGGTGTTAATTTGAAGTATTTATCTTATTTGCATTATCCATTTCCTTTCTTTTTCTCTTTTATACTTTTCCCTTTAAACTTTTTTTTCTGTATCTTACTGTTTTACAATACAATTATTTTCACCTTTCACTATTTCCCAATTTATATCCTCCTCATAACTTATTTCAGCACCACCTTCTATATTATTTTTGTTTCATTTTTCTCTTGCTTCTTTTTTATCCTGGTCTTGATTCCCTAATTCCTCTTCATCTTTTATTGGGATTGTTTCCTCTCTTCGTATACTTTCCTTAATTTTATTTTCTTCTTCATCATCCTTTTTTCTAGATTACAATTCATTTATAAAAGCCTAATTTTGTTACATTTATAACATTTCAATTCACACTTTTTTTGTATCATGACCTGTTTCCCCACATAACATTTCCTCTTATCACAGTTATCAAATGATCATATTTTCCACAAAAAAAACATATTTTCAGTAGCTCCCAATATTTTACATCTCTGTGACCTTCTACATTTATCATACTAAGATATGAACATTTTTCCTCTCTATTTTTAATACAGGACAGTCCAACTCCCAGTCAATAATCCTCTGTTATAATAGACTTTGCTAATCTCTATACCTTCTTTACAAAGTTTAAATGTCTCTTTAATGTCTCTTTTAACTTCAGTTCAAAATTGAACATGAATTTTTTTTAATGATTAACTGCATAAGAATTCCATGTATTATATTATTTTCTTCTCAAACTCAACCAAAAAACATTCCAGAACAGAACTGGTCTCAAAAATAATGTCACAAAATCTCTCTTCACTCCACTCCAAATGGGACCACTAAATTATCCCAAATATCATATCTGTCCACTTTTTTTTCTTCTTTGTTCTGAATTCTCATCATAAATATCCTTTTATCGTTGACTTTTCCTTTCTTCTGTTTATCTCTCATCACCTTCCCTGCAGTTTCTGTAACAGTCTCAGCATATGATTTCTTTGTCTGGCAATGTTCTTTCAAATTAGCTTCTGATTCTTCTGATTGAAGTTTATCCATAGTTTCACCCCATTAAACATCTTTTATACTCTGCAGCTCACTCTTCAGCAACAATTTGCCCTAAATGTCAGTTCACAACCCTCCTGACTGGAGGACTGCAATAACGCATTCATCATTGCTTTAAATGTTTGCTTCCAATGAAACAAATTCTGCTGAAAGAGCTCCCCAGAAACTTGTAGAGCTTCAAACATTCCATAAGCATTTGTCACTGTGCTTTCTGCCATCTTGAATCTCCATGAGTGCTATTCTCCCAGTCACCACTGCATTAGAAACAGAGCAAGCACTCTCCTAATGAGTAGGGGAGGTTCCCCAATGCCCTGGCCAAATGTCCCCTAATTGGTATGAACACTACCTCAGGTCTCCCCTGAAAAGAGGCCATTTGGCTTAGTGGAACCAACCCAAACAAAAAAAAAAAATAATAAAATAAATCATGGTTGCCAGTATATCTCACTTATTTCATTCTACCTTTGTACTTGACTATTTTCATGCATCAGAACCATTAACTGGGTATGGTTATTATACCTCAATGTACCTGGCTCTATAGTTATCTTGGAGTTCTTTCTCCAGAATCCACTGAAACCCGTTTAATACTAGCTGTACTAGACATAAAGAACTAATTTTTTTAAAAAACTTCCATGTTTATAAAATGGCAGTAGTATGAATCACAGGTATTTTCCACAGCTTCTGGAACCTATTTTCACTTTCACTTTTTTATTTGTGTTCTAAGAGCAGCTCTTACCTCTAATAGTATTTACAAATGCTCAACAATATAAACTGAACTACATGTTCTAAGGATTTCAATTTGTAGTCCAACATTCTGGCAGACCCTCTCATACATTCTTTTTGAGTTGTTGAAACTATCATCACAATTGAGCAGCTGCTAAAAGTCCACTCTTACTTCTACTTCAAAGAACTTTTAACAGGCATTTAAGCTACTTTGCTATTCACCAGTGTCTGCAGTGGAAAAGTGGGTGTTTTATCTGGAATATTGGCAAAATACGCTGTATTTGTTTAAAAATATTTTCTTCAGAACCTTTGTAGGTATTTTATGGTATATAAGAACATTTAGTATGGTTTCTTCTGTAGGGTTAGGGTTTGAGTTTTGCATGTAGGTGTGTCTAAATGTGTTTGTGACACCTTTGTAGTCTTTAGAAACTGTAGTTTCTATGAGTACTAGTTTTCAATTTGTTGTCAAGAAGAATGAAATGAACTGATTACTATTGGTTAATTACCTAATTAACTACTGCTCACTGACTACTTAAGGGCATGCTCTCAATGTTGTTTTTATCTAAAGAAGTCACAGTATTTACTGTGACAAAAAGCGCATCATTTTGGATTACACTGCTTGTTCACGTTTTGTTTGGTGCCTTCCATCCTGCAACTAGTTTTCAATTTTGTATTCTTTCATCAGCTTGTGTCTTTTATCTGGGATATTGGCAAAATACTCTGTATTGGTTTAAAAATATTTTCCTCAGAATTAAACCCAAAATAAGTCTGACTTTCTGTTCTTGAATAATGGGTTAATGATATTTTTTTCTACTGAGGGAAAAATGTTTTGTGTACGACATTGTATCATCTCTGTTGTATTGGTAACTACACCTTTGCTTTGTTACACTGTAGTATACCAACTCTTCATTCAAACCCTAATCGATCTGTGAGCATGACAAATGTGTGTGTGTGTGTGTGTGTGTGTGTGTGTGTGTGTGTGTGTGTGTGTGTGCACGCACGTGTCTCCCTCTGTTGGTTGTGAACATTACCAAGATTCTGTAATATGGCATTTACTGTTTTCTCATAGGGGAAATGATCTTCAATTTTTAATAGTGGATTATGGGTCCGTTGTTATCACTTATGTATATACACTTTAATAGCATGACGTTTTGGTGCTTTTACTCTTTTTTTTTGGATGTCCTTTCTGCCCACCAACTAGTTACTGTATGAATATAATGCCCCGGCAAGAAAAAGAACCTGGAGTCACCACTGCATCTACTGAAGTATTTTTAAAGAACACAGAAATGCTCATTGATATGGCAGAGTATGCCTTTGGTTTATGTTACTTGAAACATAAATGAGATACAATCTGACACCCATTTGGACAAAGTGATTCTGGACTTTGTCTTGTCCAATTTAGAAGGTGTAAAGGATACAAACAGCTGATCTTCTTTTCTGTGATGTCTGGTTCTCTGTAGGTAAAAACCTTAGTTGTCAATGGTCAATAAAATGTAAAATCAATAAACCTCTATGGGAGTATTGTAGAAAATAAAGAAAAGTTGATAAGATTGGTTGATATTTATTTGGGACACTTTCAGGCATTTTTTTATGGGAAAACCAGGTAGGGAGAACTACATGAAAGAACATGCAAATGTGACACTCTCTTGGCTGAAGTTATACAAAGTAAAAATAGTGTTTTCCAAGAAAGGTATTTGAAATCATCTGAACTAACATTCTAATAGTGGGAGAGTAAGTATTTTGAAAAGAAAATGAAGTTCCCATGGAAACCTGGGACTTTTGCTAGGGGACCAGAAGAGAAAAGTTTCTTTTTAAAATGCTTTCTATGAAGCCAGAGAGTTGAAGTTGAAAACCTGGTGACTACCGAGTCTTGGTAGACTTTAATAGGTGGCAAGCTAGAACCCATAATGAACCATCAGGATATAAATAATAAACTTGAGGGTATTTGGAGCCAAGAAGAAATCTAAGCTAAGCTAAGATAAATTGTCTAAAGAGAAAACCTAACTTTTCTATTATAAAATTTTCTAGTGGGAGGTTTCTGTGACACAGTAAAAATTTGGACCACTTTTAGTGGGTACAGTGAGTCCCTGTTCATTAAGGGAACTGCAGAAATCATGCAGTTTGCTGTAGAGATCACATTTTTGGGTTAGTTGGCTGGATGGGTAGGAACTGGAGATCCAGAACTGGATTCAGAAACAGGGTCTTCTACTTAATGTGATGTCAAAACAGGAGGGGGGTGAGACATATTGAGGCCAGAATGGGTTATGAGAATTACTTTTATCTGCATAACTTGGCTTCCCATAGGAATCTGGTGATCAGTAGTAATGGTGGAAAGAACTGCAGAAGCTTTGACAGCCACAGATGGACTATTGTCCCTGGGAGTAAAGGAATCAGGAAAAGAATTTTCTACACTTGATGGATTGGAGAGAAAATGACTGCAGCAAGGCATCTCCCACCAATGGAAACTCCTCAGTACTACCATCAGGTTGATGGACCACTTGTTATACATCAGAATGCATCTGCTGAGCCTGTCAGCAGTATAGCTAGATCATCCTGGGATGTGTTTTTTTTTTGCATTTGTGAGGAGTTTACCAAATTCTACTGTTTTTTTCAGCAGACAGACAATGAGCTTGTACCATACTACTTGTTAGCATACCCCACTACCAACATGTCTGTGTGAACAGCTATGACACCTTGGAGTAGGCGACCCTGAAAGGCCTGCAACACTAGGAGGACTGCTTCCATCTCCAGCATACTGAAGTGCAGACTAGCCTTCTGTTGAGTCCACATTTCTTGCACTGTCTGCCCTAAACAATGCCATATTACCCTAAGAAAGATGTGTCCATGGTAACTGTGACTGATGAAAGATGGGAACAAAAGGGCATCCTTTGGTAAGATTATGAGGATATAGCACTACTGAAGACAAGTTCTGCATGTCGCTCCAGCTGAAACCACTGAACTTAGAGCCCACTGGAGCACCTTTATATTGCATCATATATGGGCTATGAGACTGAGTGCTGCTGCCTTAAAACTCAAAACCTCAAAGATGAGAGGTGCAGGATGGAGTATTAATTGATGCAGGGCAGACTGTAAGGAAAAGTACCCTGTTCTGTGGCACAATGTCCAGATGGCAGCTGAAAGATATCAGGTTTTATAATTGCTCCATATGGGATTTCTTCTTTTTGGCTGATATTCCCAAGGACAGACATGATCATAAGTGAAAGGTTATATACTTTCTCTAATGACTCCTGTGGTTAGGATGAGAAGTCAGTCATCTAGGTGTGGAAATATATGAATTATCCCCCAACCAACTCTCATATCAGCAACCACTGAAGGACATGGCTAACATCCTAGGGCTGTGGTAAGACTAAATGTCAGATCTCTGAACTGATAATGACTGGCTGCTAGATGGAACTGTAGAACTCTCCTAGAGGTTTTGACAATTTTTACATGCAAACAGGTGTCCCAGAGATCCAATGAGCGAATTAAATGTCCTTCCTATAGAGGAGAAAGGATGCCCATCCAGAACTTGGTTCTCTTGACAAAACGATTAAAGCGATTAAGCTCATTTCAGGATTTGTCTGCAAGCTCATTTCCTTTTAGGTACTAAAAAATGTCAGATAAACTGTAGACACTCTCTTGTCTAGTGGAATCTTTTAGATGGCTCTTTGCTTAATAAGGCTGTTGATCTCTGTCTTGGCAGCCTCTTTTTGACAGGTGAAACATCTGGAAATGAGGCGGATGATGGCTTGGTTATTTCCAAATAGTGAATGGTATAGCTACTGTATGTAATTTCAGTTACCCATTTGCCCTGTGTGATGGCCAACCACTCTTACTGGTGCAGGGGAAATAGGACCCAAACTGCCATACAGCAGGAAGGTCTCAGGCATTCTGCTCCTACTTCCTAGGGAAAGGACTAAAGAAGCCCAACACTGCAGACCACCACTCCCTTGTAGGAGAAATCCAATGAAAGGGCCTTCAAATCTGTGGAAGCTCAGGTCTGAAAAAAGTTCTGTAATAAAGCTTTCATAATTAGCTCCAAGGAATATGATCCTCACAAAGGCAGAAACAGTCTCTCATATTACATGTGTTACAAAACAAAGTGTAAACCACTTTACTAGATGGACCTGATGGAGCTCATGCGAAAGTGTTTTCTTAAATACAGTTCTACAGTAGTAGCTCATGGTGTGTTACGCTTTGCTTGTTAAAAATAAAAATAAAATCTTTCAACTAAGAAAGAAGTTCCACAGGCTGCTGATCTGGTAAACCCTCATGGGTATTTCAAGAATATTCAAATAAGGTTGCAAGATGGTGAAAAAACTCAATACACTGTGCTAAAGCAAAGTTAAGCATGTTCGTTCATTTATTCTCTTGAAGTTCTGCAGAGCTTCAGTGCAAAGTAAAAAACAAACAACTTTTATACAAAAATGAAGTCATATGACTACAAATGCTTAATCAGTGAATTTAAATTCTTAAAGGAACACTAACATATGCAATCCTATACAAGACATACATAAGCTACAATACTTATAAATACTTAAAATACTACAGATATCTTAAATTACAATAAAAGATCTCACCTGAATAATGAGAATAATGAAAATAACAAAAAACACGTTTTTAAAAGACATTTAATATTGACTGCCTCATTTAAACCTGGCACCTTGTCAACTTGCAAAAAAATCTGCCAATTCAATTCTTTTACTTCTAAAAGATTTTTAAAAATCACCACTAAAGGGACTAGGAATCACAAAATTCAATACAAAAAATAAAAACTTTCTAAAGTTGGTGCAAACTAATGAATACTGGGCTAGATCAATTGGTAGCATCCCTGTTTTTAATAGCCAACAGATGCTTAGAAATCCATGTGCACAATTTCCTAATAGTTTTTCCCTATGTAAAACATCGACAAGAATCACAGGTAGCCAAATACACCACACATGTTGAATATTTATTATTTATTTATTCATTTCCTATTTATTTGACATTTGTTGACTGGGTTAGTCCAGCTGGGCCGTAGCCCTTTTAAAGTGGAGACCTGGGGAGAAAAACTCCACAAACATATCTACATGACTAATTAAGCATATACACACAATACATATTTATATGAACAATAGTTACTAGGAGTAAAAAGAATTAAGCTGAGTTTAAAATAATAGACAGATTCAAAATGATTAAGTACACCTAGTAGAATACAGTGTAAAAAAAAAAAAAAAAAGTTATGTACTCACCATAATGTTCCATGTGAGTTGTTCATCTCGCCTTCATTCTTACGGATGGGTTTGGAGCCGATCCTCAGCTCCGAATCGCCTACTACAAAGCTTGGGATCTTCAGACCGCTCTAGGCCAAGTCCCTTATCCCATGATGCATCCTGAGTTACCTCAGCTCTCATTTGTTGCCTCTAATAACATATGCCATTCTGACACTTTTTAGGTAAAAACCAAAAATGGACAAAGCAACCATGATAAAACTAGTATTTCGGTCCTCGAAAACACCTTGAAGGGAGTAGGAGGGTGGGAAGTAAGAATGAAGGCAAGATGAACAACTCACATGGAACGCTATGGCGAATACATAACTTCTTTATGTGAAGTTGTTCCATCTCACTGTTCATTCTTACAGATGGGTAGCGTCCCAAGTAGCATCTTTCTCGGGTGGCTCACGGGAGTATGTTTTTCAGGACAGGTGAACCAGAGGAGGACCTGTCCCTGGAGGCCCTATCAACTTTGTAATGAGTGATAAAGGTATGAGTGTTTGACCAAGTGGCTGCTGCACAAATATTGTCTATAGGAAGCCTAGCAGAAAAGTTAGAGGATGTGGACACAGCTCTGGTTGAAAGAGCCTTAATTTTGTGTTGTAAAGGAAAATTGGCAGCTGAGTAAGTGAAAGTGATGCAATCAGATAACCATTTGGATAGGAGTTGCTTTTGCCACAGGCATACCTTTTCTAGAATCTGAAAAGGAAACAAAAACTTGTTCAGATCTTCCGAATTCTTTAGTTCTATCTAGGTAAAATCGGAGTCGTCTGTGAACATCAAGTTTGTGCAGCATATACTCCAAATTGTTGGTGCGTTTGGGGGAAAACACTGGTAAATTTATAATCTGGTTAAGATTAGCTTCAGTACAAACCTTATGTAAAAATGAAGGATTTGTTCGCAGTGAAAGTCTGTCAGCATGAAAAACCAAATACGGAGGTTTTATGGACATGGTGTGTAGTTCCAATACTCTTCGGGGAGACGTGATGGTTACTAAAGAGATGGTCTTCCAAGACAAAAATTTCAAATCACATGAAGCTGGCTCAAAAGGTGGGAGAATAATGTGTGAGAGCATAAAATTTAGGTTCCATGGATATAAGTGGATTTAACTGGTAGTCTGAGGTGGAAGGTCCCTTTGAGAAAGGCTTTGGATAGCTTGTGTGACATTATGTTAAATCCTTCAATACCAAGATGAAAATTAGAGATGGTGGTAAGCTGTACCCAAATTGTAGCTGCCACCGCTCCTTTGTTGAAAAGCATAGTTAAAAATTCTAATATAGAGGAAATAGAGGCTTGGTATGAATCAATGCTATTCTGAGAAGCCCATATAGAAAATCTCCTCCATTTGCTAAGGTACAACTTCCAAGTAGAGGATTTATGAGAAGATATTAAAATATGCCATGTTTCGTTTGAGAGGTTATGGAACTTGGCTATGTTGGGAATTGGAGCAGCCAAGCTGTAAATTTTAGGGACTGAAGGGAGGGATGAAGAGCTCCCGATTAATGCGTCAGAAGGTCTGGAACTGGGTCCAGAATCCAAGGCTCTTCCAACAGATGAAGTTGAATGTAGGGGAACCAAATCTGATGAGGTCAATGAGGGGCTATTATAATGATGGTCCTTCCAATGGCTTTTGCTTTCTGTAGTACTTTTGGTATCAGGGGATTTGGTGGGAAAGCATAGAGGAAACCCGGAGGCCAATCGTGTTTGAGACAGTCCATTGGGGAATCTCCCGGACGGGGAATCAGGGTAAAGTATCTTCTGCATTTTGTGTTCATGGAGGATGCAAAAATATCGCAGCAAGGCTGGCCCCATCTGCAGAATATTCTCTCCGCTATATCTTTTTTGAGGGACCACTCGTGAGGCAACAAAACTGTCCTGCTCAGTTTGTCTGCAATCGCATTGGATTTCCCACGATGTGTGTTGCTATCAGAAAGCGCTGGGTGGATGTAGTCCACTGCCATAGTCTTACAGGTCTCACGACAAAGGGAATAGGACCTGGTTCCTCCTTGTTTGTTCATGTACCAGACCACTGACATGTTGAATGTATGAATCGCAACTGTCCCCAGAGGGAGAGAGTCCTGAAAGTACTGCAACATCAAGAGTACCATTCTCATCTCCAGGACACTGATATGAAGATATGTCTCCTGTTTGGTCCATGTGCCTTGGGCTGTTCTTCCCTGAAAATGACCCCCCACCTGATCAGGGAAGCGTCCGTGGTCTCTGTGGCTGATGGTGAGGGTAGGATAAAAGGACAACCTATCATTACTTGAAGAGAGGTCAACCACCACCGAAGATCCTTTTTGCATGTTTTTGTTACAATAATGAGATAAGGCATTGGGAGCTCTTGATAAGACCATTGCATGAACAGCAACCATTGTAGAATCCACATGTGCATGCAACCCAATGGAATTGCTATTACTGCAGCTGCCATCATCCCTAACAACTTTAGCACTTCTGACGCTGAAACCTTGTCTCTGGTTATGATGTTTGGAATTTGCTGATGAAGTAGTAATATCCTTTCTGATGAAAGTTTTAAAGTGGTGGTGGTGTCCAATTCTGCTCCAATAAAAACAATATGTTGCGATGGCGACAATGCAGATTTTTCTGAGTTTATGGTAATGCCCAGTTGATTGCAAAGAGTAAGAGTGGTGTTCCTGGCTTTTATTAGCTGATGCCTGGTGGTGGCAGTGAGGAGCCAATCGTCTAAGTACAGAAACACCTGGAATCCCAAACACCTCAGGTGAGTCGTGACCACTGCCATACATTTGGTGAACACACTGGGGGCTGTAGTGAGACCAAAGGGCAGGGCTCAAAACTGGTAATGACTGGCCCCCAGCCGGAAGGGCAGATGATCCCTAGATGGTCTGGCCATTTTTATATGGTAGTACGCATCCTGGAGATCTATCGAGCAGATCTAATTGTCTTTCCCTAAGAAGGGAAGTATCGACTGAAGCGTGACCCTCTGGAACTTCTCCTTTTGACAGATCTGTTTAGTCTGCTAAGATCCAAAATAGGTCTCCAGTCCCCTGTCTTTTTTGGAACTAAAAAGTATCTTGAGTAAGTTCCAGATCATGTCTGATCAGCTGGGACTGGTTGGATGACTCTCTGTTAGCAACGTTTGGACCTCTACTGTTGCTTGTTCCCTGTAACTGGGTGGAACATACAGGATTTTTGTTGTCAATGGAGGGGGGCGGTGGCAAAGAGAACAGAATATCCTCTGGAAACTATACTTGTACCCAGTGGTCGTTTATTTTTAGCCAGGCATCTGGATACAAAGATAAGTGACCCCCGAATGCCTCCAGAGTAGGACAATCGGACCTCCTTTCAGGAGCGCTGGTAGGGCTTCCCAAAGAACTGGTCTCTGTTGCAAACCCCCTCTGCCGCGAGGGTGGCATCTTCCATTACTGCCCCCTACTCTGCCCCTGGAGGGGGGGTCCACCACGTGTGTCCAGAAAGGCTCCTTGGGCTTTTCGGAACCACATATTTCCTCCTCTTTGATACTTGGGTTAGGATCTAGTACTGGTGGAAAAACAGACTCCTGATGCCAGACAGAGTCTTTCCTTCCTGCTCACACCTTGTCAAAGTTTCCTTAATTTTGGGCCCAAAGAGAGGAGCCATCAAAAGGAGTGTTGACAAAGGATGACTTAAAGGGTTCCGCAAACGAACATAAGCACATCCAGGAGTGTCTCCTGAGAGCAATTCCTGTACCCGCTGCCCTACTTGTTCCATCAGCTGCATACGATAGGAGATGCATAGATGAGTTTACTATGGAATTATGGGTAGTAAGCTGGGATGTAACCTTGTCTGAAGCTCCTTCAGCTACCGTACCCTTAAGAGTGTCTCCAAGCTCTTTTAGGAGGTCTCTTTGCAGTCTTGTGAAATGTGTAAGACAGTTCAGTGAATGCATGACAAAAGTCGCTGAACTATACATACACTTCCTGTACTTATCCATGATCCTAGAGTCTCTGTTAGGAGGATGGACAGAGGAAGAAGTTTCTGACATCTCCTTTTTGGTGGCTGCCTCCACCACACCATGGCATCAACAGGCAATCCCTTAGTGAGAAAGGACTTATCCTGAGGGGCAGAAATAAATTTATTGGGCCTCCTAGGGACAGGCTCTATGGTGCCCAGAGTCTCCCAAACCCTTCATGAGACCAGCTCCATAAGCTCAGCGAAGGGCGGAGACACCCAAGAGGTTGAGTGTTGAGACCCAAAAGCTTTCAGGAGGACAGACTTATCTTCAGTAGGTCCAACCTACTGAAGCTTCCAGCCACTCCTCTGCTTAAGGATTTCCAATATATTTGCAAATGAGATCTTCAGAGGGGGACCATTCTGATTCAGTTGGTGTTAGATGTGAGAGACTCCTGCAAGAAGTCTAGATGCTTCTTCTTGCAAATACTCTTCCTAGGAACCTCATCAGTGGGAACTTCTGGTGAGGTCTCGGAAGAGCAGGGGCCACCCAGTGGGGATTCCTGAGGCTCAGGGTCTTTACACTTCAAAGGGATCTGTGAGACAGAAGTGGACACAGGTGCTTTTGGGGAGGAGGTAGTTGGTCTTGAAGATGTGGATGTCCTGCAGGACATTACTCTCCTCATGGCCTCAAAAACACCTCTGCTCCAATGAGAAGGAACTGCTGGATCCAAAGAAACTGATCCCCTCAGCACCAGATGGCAGAACAGTGGGCTCTGATTCAGAGGTAGAAGCTGAACTCATCTGAGCCGAGACCCCAAGAGGCAAAGTCAGAACCAACAAGTCAGTCCGACTATCCTACCCAGACCAGACCGGCAAGTGTCAGCTCCTAGACTCCTCAATGGGTGCCGAGGAAGTTTGAGTAAACGGAACCGATGGCACTGGAGCAGGCGTCCGCTCTGAAGGCTCCACAATCATAAGGTCCAACTCCTCCAGCTCCGACGGACCGGTATGGCTTAGAGGAGGAAAAGAAGTAGATGGAGTAACAGTTTTCGGTTTTGAAACCACTTGAGTCGGAACCAATAAAAAGTTTGCAAATGCCTCTGCCTGTAGCAAATTCTGCACCACACGATCCAAATACAAATCTGATAGGCTAATCGAGGATTGAGATGAATGGATGGAGGGTGGTACCGACTGGAGGATAGGTGATTTTAATGCTTTGGAGACCAGTTCCAGGGCTGGGGATTGGCTCCGGAAAGACATGATGCTCTACTCTGAAGGCTGTGGGACTGACGTCGACTGTTTCTTAGATTTTGACGAGTCCGATGATGAAGCCTTAGAGGACTTGGAAGATTTGGGAGACTGACTAGTTTTATTATGGTTGCCCAAAGCTTCTTGAAAAGAAGATTTTAGAAGTCCTCTATCGATTAATTTTCTTTTCTTTTCCTTTCATGTAGTACTCTGCTAGAAAAGGAATGGCAAATGGAGCAACTCTCTTGCAAGTGCAAGGCACCCAGACAACAGACACAATTTACATGACTATCAGTCACAAACATCTTTCGTCCACAGTTCGGACATTTTCTAAACCCAGACTAGGGATGCTTATCTTTATCTTGGTCAGCCATGAAACTATCAAAATGTACAGAAGCAGACTTGTATTATCAAAAAGAATGCTCACACCCACACACAAATTTTACCAATTTTAAACTACACTATAATATATAAACAGTAAGTAGCCCTTAAAAAACAAATAGGCTCTATATGTTTAATGTGAGCTAACTATAAATGTATAAACATACACAGACACAATTTATAAAGTCTATAAATGTTTATAAAACATACTACTAAGCTATTAATATAAAGGCACACCAAAGAAAGGAAAGGGAATACTAAAGGCCTATAAAAAACTATGGCCAAAAGGAGTATAAGAAACTATCAGAATTAAGCTAACAATCTAACAAGCTATTAATGTTCTTAAGTTCTAAAGTCATAACTATCAATATACAAGATATAGGACAGAAAATAAGAACTTTTTGAGAAAAATTATGTTATACTGGCCCAAGCTGTGAGGAAACCTCCAATCTGTTGCAGCGGCAAACTAGATCTGAGGTAACTCAAGGTGCATTACGGGATAGGGACTTGGCCTCAAGATGTCTGAAGACCTCAAGCTTTGTAGTAGGCTGACTCGGAGCAGAGGATCTGCTCTGAACCCATCTGTAAGAATGAAAGGCGAGATAAAACAACTTCACATTGTACATTCATCATCGTGAGATCAGCTAAATAGCTGCAGAGGGAGGAATGGAGGGAAACATTAGTCAAAGAGGAGGGAAGTGGGGTGATGTATGTGTGGAAGAAAGGTGTTAGGCAAGATGGGAGAGAGAGGAATAATGTAAATCGGGGGATGAAGACACTGACATAGCCATATATTGCTTAGGTATTTTTTACAGCATTTCTGAACTGGTATTTAGGCTTAATATTTCGAATGTCCAAGGGAAGTTTATTCCAGCTTACAGCTGAGGAGCAGCTATAAAGATTCTTGCCAATTTTGATTTTTGGTTTGTATATATAGAGAGGAGATGTTCTTCTAAGCTCCAAAGTGTTCTGAGTGGGGAGTAGGGCAAGATAGAGGTAATGCTGGGGCAGAAAGAGGGCTTGTGCAGTACTGAATGAATTATCTGAAGCTGAGAGAGGAGAAGGTAGTACGGAAGCTCTAACCAGTTTAGTTTTCTGACTGCTAAGCAGTGATGGGAATGGTAGGGTTGTTCGGCAGCAAATTTGGCCACCTTGTTGTAAGTGGAGTCTAGTTTATAGAGAAGTGTGGTTTGTAAGTTGGTGAGTATTTGAGAGCCATACAGAAGGGTTGGGAGTAGGCAAGCATGGGACAGGACTGTCTTAGCTTTACTGGATAGGAAGTTTTTATTCCTATAAAGGAGACCAAGTTAATGTTACTGAGAACATGTAGGTCAAATTTCAGCTGGTCGTCGATAATGACCCCAAATAGTTGAATAGCATGTAAACCTGCCTTTAGCCCATAAAGTACAGTTTTGTACCTACCATAAATGTAGATGTTCGAGGATCCACATTGCTGCAGTCCTAACTATTGGGTAGTCCGCTGTCCAGTCGGCCCGAATACCAAAGTATATGGCTGACGTCGGTCAGGGCGCATTAGACTGACGTCAGTACGTCAGGGTACTAATGCGCATGACCGACGTCATATCCTCAGTCTTTTCTTGCCCCAGATGTCAGAAGACCCTAAAAAGACAAGGCCCAAAATACCTGCACCAAAAATATGTACAATATATACAAAATTATCAGCATATAACCTCACCTACACAACCACCCCTAAACACAGAGGGGAAGGAGGGAGGGTAAATTGGACTGCAGCAATGTGGATCCTCGAACATCTACATTTATGGTAGGTACAAAACTGTACTATGTTCTTCATTCCACATTGCTGCAGTCCTAACTATTGGGTAGAATCCCAAAGCAGAGGTAAGGGAGGCTGGCAAATCATAAAGAAGCAGGAGCTGACAACATGCCTTGCAAAATAGCTGTGGCAAAACCAGCCCTAGACTTAGAGTAGAGAGGAAGGTGATAATGCTTAGAGAAAGTATGCACTGAACTCCAAGTAGCTGCCTCCAAAATATCCTTAGTTGCCACCCCTTAGAAATGCTGTTGAAGTGGCAGTAGCCCTAGTGGAATGAGGCCTAATCCCAGCTGGAATCTCCTTGCCATGATGGGAATAACAAAATGCAATGCAAAACCCAATCCACCTAGAAATAGTTTGTTTTGACACAGGCTTGCCCTGCGAACTCAAAGCAAAAGAAACAAACAACTGCTGAGACTGCCTAAAATCCTTAGTCCTGCTTAAATAATAACGCAATTGCCTGTGTACATCTAAAGTGTGCAAAATCTTTTCCCCTTTATTTTGGGGATCTGCATAAAAAGTAGGCAAATGAATAGTTTGGTTTAAAGCCACACTAGAAACCACTTTAGGCATAAAGGAAGGATTAGTACGTAATGATACCCTATCCTTATGGAAAATCAAAAAGGGCTCTACTGCCATAAGGGCCTGCAACTCAGACACCCTTCTTGCAGAAGTAATAGCCAACAGAAAAGCAGTCTTCCATGACAAGTATTTCAATTCAGCAGTAGCCGCAGGCTCAAAAGGTTGTAGAGTAAGTTTTTCCAACACAAAATTGAGATCCCAAGCAGGAGTAGGAGCTCTACGTGGGGTCTTATATTCTTTGCCCCTCTAAGAAACTGCTTGAACAAAGGATGCGAAAACAATGGTGGGTCACAATCATAGTGAGCTGAAATTGCTGCAGCATGAATCTTAATGGAAGAGAAGGACAAACCTTTGTCCAATAATTCAGTAAGATATTGAAGAGCCACACTCAAATTAGGCTCAGAAATCTCCAAATTCTTTGCTGTACTCCAAAATAAAAATCTCTTCCATTTTTCTGCGTACACTTTCCTTGTACTAGGTCTTCTAGCTTCCATAATCACATTTAAAACTTGTTGAGGAAGTTGAGACCTGCTGTGTTTCAACACAGAATATGCCAGGCTGTTAGATGAAGAGAGTGAAGCTTGACATTGAGCAGATGACCGTCCTTCTGAGATAACAGATGTGGAATCAAAGGTAAGGGCCATGGAGGCTTCCTTACCAGACTCCTTAGTAGTGGGTACCAGTGTTGCCGAGGCCAATCTGGAGCTATTAAAATCATCCTTGGCTTGTCTTGTCTGACCTTTAAGAGCACCTTTGGAAGAAGAGGCAGAGGTGGAAAGGCATACACATGAAGATTTTTCCAACTGAAAGAAAGAGCATCCACTTTCCAAGCTGTGTGATGAAACCCCTTTGTGCAAAACTTTGGCAGCTGGTGGTTTAGTGGAGAAGCGAACAGATCTATGTCTGGAGTTCCCCATGACACTGTAAATTTCTGAAATACATGAAGATCCAGTTTCCACTCGTGGGGATCCATGATTTGTCTGCTTAACACATCTGCTAAGGAGTTCTGTGCTCCCGGCAGAAACCTTGCCTGAAGAGTTAGTTGCAAGCTGAGCGCAGTCTCCCATAAAATCATTGCTTGCCTGCATAGAGGATAAGAATGTGTTCCCCTTGTTTGTTGATGTACCACATGACAGTTGTGTTGTCTGTTAGAATCAACACCTGCCCTGGAAGAAGTAACTCCTTGAAAGCCATTAATGCAAACTGGACTGCTAACATCTCCTTCATGTTGATATGTAGATGCTGTAGTCTGGCAGGCCACTTGTCTTGTATCCACTTTCCATTTAGATGAGCTCCCCAAGCAATGTCCGAGGCATCTGTCGTTAAAATCTGACTCGCCTCTGGCCGGGTCACAGAGAGTCCCTTGTTTAGGTGACATTCCTGAGCCCACCACAAAAATTCTTTTTTGAAGGCAAGGTATTATTTGAATGACAGTGTCCAAATCCTGGCAGTGCTGTGTCCATACATTTTTGAGATACCATTGCAGCTTCCTCATATGCAGTTTGGCATTGGGAAGCACCAGAATACAAGATGCCATGGACCCTAATGCTTGAAGGACTGTCCTTGCAGTCAGCACGGACTGATGAGATAGTTGATGGAAGTAAAGGGATAGACTCTTTTGTTTGTCCGGGGTTAAAAGGCCATCTGGGCTGCTGTATTCAGTCTCACACCCAGAAAGCACATGTCTTGAGAGGGTACTAGACTGGACTTTATTTCGTTCACAGAATACCCTAGGCATCTTAGCACTGCTATAACATATTCCAGATGCTGTAGAAGGTCTTTCTTTTCTTGAGCCAGAATCAGGCAGTCGTCCAAGTAAGGATAGATTTGAATTCCTTTTAGCCTGAAGTAAGCTATCACTGGAGCCAGAACCTTTGTGAATACTCTGGGCAGTAGATAAGCCAAAGGGCAATGCAGAGAACTGATAATGAGAATTTCCAGCTCGAAAACGCAGATACTTCCTGCAACTCAGTCTTATAGGCACATGAAGGTAAGCTTCCTTGAGATCTAAAGTTACCATCCAGTGATCTTTGCCCAGCAGAGGTAAAAGCTGTTGTAACGTCAACATCTTGAACTTGGGAATGTCCAGATAAGTGTTGAGGATAGATAAATCCAAAATTGGTCTCCACGTGTTCCCCTTCTTTGGTACTAGGAACAGGCGAGAATAAAATCCTAGGCCCCTTTCTGATACAGGGACTGGCTGAATGGCCCCTATTTGGAGTAACAGAGAAATTTGCTTGTGAGCCTCTTTCCTTTGTGGAGGAGGAACGTCTGGCATGCCTTTGAAAGGGGGCAATGTATGGAAATAAAACCTGTAACCGTGGTGAATGATATCCAACACCCATTTGTCTTGAGTAATTAAATCCCAATTTTCTTTGAAAAGAGACAGTCTTCCTCCCAAAGGAGCTGCCAGACGAGAATCTACTGACAGCTGAAAAGGCAGGTCATTGGGTCTGTTTACGAAAGGACTGACCCCTGCCCTCCCCAGAAGTCTGAGCAGGTGAACTCCCTGTTCTAGGCCTAAAAGAACCTTGAGCTCTGCCCCTACCACGTCTAGACCTACCCCTAGACTGGGAATCATAAGCAGGATATGTCCATCCCTTAGTAGGCCAATTTCTACTAAACTTCGGTGGCTGCACCTGCAAAAAATCTTTAACAGTTTGCATAGACTTAGCTTTGTCCTCCATTTTCTTTAAAACTGCTTCCACAGGCGAACCAAACAACACATCAGACTGTAAAGGAGCATCCAAAATCCTTGTCTTAACATGCTCAGCTAAATTCTGATCCCTCAACCAGGCATGCCTGCGAAGAACAGAACTAGTGGCAGCCACCCTCGAGGAGGCCTGTACAGCATCAAAACCACATTGCAAAGAATGCTTACCCACTTGTTCAGACACATGAACTAAATCCAGCAACTCTTTACACTCAATACCTTCCGCCAAAGCATCCACCTTAGATTTCAATTGTGAAAGGAGATAATTTTGATATTTTAGCATGTGAAACTGACAATTCAACGCCCTCATGGCTAAAGTGGAAGAAGTATACACTTTCTTTCCCCATCTATCCAAAGCCCTTGCCTCTTTATCAGTGGGAACAGGGTTTTTAACAACAGAGGCCTTAACACCTTTAGGTCCCTGAGAAACAGTTTCTGGGTTTGCCCTAGGACTCTTAAAAAGATACTTATGAGCCTCAGGCACCCTATAGTACCTATCAGGTTTAACAGGAGCAGGAGGCAAAGAATCAGGGTTCAGGGAAGCCTCTGCAAAAACATCTTCCACCACATTTAACACAGGAGGTATAGCTAAGGGCCTATGCTGGGGTAAAAACAAGAATTCCCTAAGCCTTTTCCTGGAATCAGAGTAATCTTGGCCTTCCCATTTAAAGTGCTCCCTCATGGAATGCAGAGTCTCTGAAAATGAGAAATCCTCAGGAGGAGAAGCTGTAGGAGTGGAATCATCCACATCAGAATCAGAATAAGGAGGATACTCCTGCAAGTCTTCCGCAGAAGACTCAGAAGCCTCTGAACACTGCTCAAAACTCTCAAACTCAGGTTCCACCCTAGGCCTCTTATCAGGAGGGGGCATAGAACCTCTAATCATAGTAATCAAATCTTCTGCCATTTTAAGCATATGTTTCTTAGGCACAGAACCTGAAGTGCTAGGAGAAGCCCCCACTGAAGCTAAACTTGGCCTACCTCTCAAAGAAGTTTTGGAAACAGAAGGAGAGGCTCTAACTACCTTGGGAAGAGAGGGAAGAACAGTTACCTGAGAAGGCCCCTCAGCCTGGCCTACCTCCTGAGAAGGCACATCCTGTAACAGTAAAGTCTCTGCCTGAGACTCCAAAGAAACTCCTGGCAAAACCTCTGGCTCCACTGAGCCTTCTAAAGAACCGACGTCCGGGACTGCCGGTTCATCAACCCTAGGCTTCGCTGTTTTGTCCTTGCGCTTTTTTGACGAAGCGGGCGTCGGAGCATCCGACGGCATTTTATAATTACAACGCTTCCCAAACACTAACCTGGCACAGTCTAACCTTCTCTTAATAGTGCGTTTGTTAAATCTAGCACAAGAGCGGCATCCAACAACGTCGTGCTCAGGCCCTAAACAAGGTATACACAAGGTATGGTAATCCCTATGAGGTATCTGTTTCCCACAAGAAATACAGTTATTCACTTTTTCTGACATCCGGTTAAATACTGAGGCAAGAAAAAAACAGAATGTTCCCCAACGGGGTACTTAGCCAACTTTGATACGGTCTGAAACTCCGACTTCAGAAAATTTCAGAACGCCAACCTGCACTCGCAAAACTGCTTCTGCATCGGACCATGCGGCAAAAAAGACTGAGGATATGACGTCGGTCATGCGCATTAGTACCCTGACGTACTGACGTCAGTCTAATGCGCCCTGACCGACGTCAGCCATATACTTTGGTATTCGGGCCGACTGGACAGCGGACTACCCAATAGTTAGGACTGCAGCAATGTGGAATGAAGAACATCTGCAAACTGGTATGCCTAAGAACATTAGATAGAATAGTTGTGTAAAATCTTACCATAACCATAGATGTCTTTCTCTTCTATGTTGCAGTATTCTTAACATTTATTTTGTGTTCTGCCCTATGACCCGACGTCTGGCCAGTATAGAAAAGCTTTTAGCCACTGCCAGAATGTGGGATGTCGCACATCTGCTCTGACATCAGCCATAAAAGGACGTCCACATAGAACAAGGATGCTCCATGAGGAACAAGAGTCCTAGGGAAAACAATAAGTCATCCAGGGAAGTGACAAGTTGCAGGAGGAAGGTGGGAGGGAAAGAATACTCCAACATAGAACATAAGGGCATCTATAGTTATGATAAAATTTTACACAACTTTTCTCTGTCCTTCTATTCACTGTTGCAGTATTCCTTATATATGGGAGAGTGCCACAGCTTAGTTGGAACCTTGGGAGGTGGAAGGAGCACAGGAAGGCTGCCAGGAAGAATTTTAAACAAAACCATGGAGAATAGCCCTAGCAAATCCTGCTCTGGACCGAGAAATAGTGTCCAACTTGTAATATTTGTTGAAGGTGTGCACAGAGGATCAAGTAGCAGCCTCCAAAATGGAATTAGTATCTAGACCCTTAAAGAAAGGCCCTGAAGAAGCCACATATGAAGTGGAATGGGTTCTGACAGCAGTAGGCAGAGGCTTACCATGGAAATCATAAAAAAACACAGCAGTCTTAGAAATCCAAGATGAAATAGTTTGTTTAGAAACAGGTAAACCCAGAGCCCTGGGATTAAAGGAGACAAAAATCTGATCTGACTTCGTGATAGCTTTAGTCTTGTCCAAGTAAAATCTAAGCTGCCTATGTATATCTAGAGTACGCACATTTTTTTTTCATTAGATGACTGAGGAGAAGGGAAAAAGGCAGGCAACTGGATAGATTGTTTAAGAGATAAGTCATTTACCACTTTAGGTACGAAAGAATGGTTGGTTTGCAAGGAAATTCTGTCCTTGTGGAAAACCAAGAAAGGTGGAGATGTCATCAAAGCCTAAATCTCAGAGACTCTCCTAGCACAGCACAGTTTTCCAAGTGCAAAACTTCAGAGAAGCAGAACCTCTGGGTTCAAAGGCTGGCAGAGTTAGCTTCTCTAAGACATAATTAAGGTCCCAAGGAGGAGGAACTGATTTCCTTGGAGGCTTAATATGTAGGACACCTTTAAGAAAAAGCTTAACCTCCAATCTGGAAGCTAAAGCAAGCAATAATGGCAGACAAGCGGAAAGAGCAGAACAATGGACTTTCACTGAGGAATATGATAAGCCACTATTAAGTAGTTCACACAGGTAAGAAAATACTTCTGGAATGCCCACAGAAAGTGGATCTAGACTTCTATTAAAGCACCAGATAGAAAATGTTCTTAATTTGGAAATATATAAGATTTTCTAGTATTTCTTGGCCTCCTGCAAAACCCCAAGCACATCCTGTGAGTAAAGGTGGCTGAAAGGGATGAGAAGTTCACCCACAAGATCAATTGTAATGTTGACAGATGTGAATGAAGCAGGCATCCCTTGTCCTGTGTGAGCAGATCCATCCCATGAGGCAACCAGTGGTGATGGGCTTTGGCTAGTTGCAAAAGAAAAAAACGATGCTGTGCTGGCCAAAATGGGGTCAACCAACGAGCTTTTCAGTTTGTTCTGTTGAATCTTCAACATGACTTTCTGAGAAGGAAGGGGGAATGCATAGAGAAATATCCCCTTCCATGAGAAAGAAAGGGCGTCCACCTTCCAAGCCAGAGGGTGTGGGACCCTGACACAAAAGAGAAGTCTGTTTTAAGGGAAGGTAAATAGGTCCAGATGTGGAGTACCCAACCGGTGAACCAGGTACAGGAACACATCTCTGTGAAACATCCATTCGTGGGATTGTGTCATGGACCTGTTTAATGTATCTGCCACAGAAATTTGAGCAGAGGGTAGGTAAACAGCATGAAGAGTGACCTTGTACTGAACTGCTAATTCCCATACCTTGATAGCTAACCTGCATAGAAGCTAGGATTTGGTAACCCCTTGCTTATGTACAAGAGGACAGTGGAGTCGTCTATACAGATCTTCAGAGAACCTGGTTGGAAGAGAGGATGTTAAGTCTGCAAGGCTAGTAGCAGAGCACTCATTTCTCTGATGTTGATATGTTCCCTCTTCTGAGCCGGAGCCCAGAATCCCTGGACCTTCCTGGAAGCAAAGGCTGCCCCCCTAGCCTGTGTCTGAAGCTTCTGTGAAACCCTGTTGAGAACACTGGGGCAAAAGAACAGGGAAGCCTGGATTCAGAGAAAACAGAGGAGCTCTGTTTTCAGGCAGCAAAGTAGAAAAATCATAACTTCGTCTAGAGGGTGAACAAGCTAGGACCAGGTAGTCTTTAGAAACCACTGAAATTTTCTCATGTAAAGCTTTGCAAAGTGCAAAATGGGAATTGTGGAAGCAATGAATCCAAGAAGTCTTAGGAATTCCCTGGCTGTGATGGAAGAAAGAGTCAGAAGAGTCTGCATGAAGCAAGCGAGAGACTGGACCTTGTCTGATAGGAGATGCACCATCAAGTTTGTACTGAACCTGCACCCCAAGAAGATGTGATCATGAGATGGAGTCAAACTGGATTTTTTGAAATTTGTGAACCCAAGGCTCTGAAGGAGATGAACGGCCTTCATAAGATTTTGAGACAAGTGATTAGAATTGTTTGCCAGGAAAAGAAGGTCATCCAGATAGGGATAAACCTGAATTCCCTGGACCTTTAAGAAGGCAAAGACAGGGGCCAAGCACTTTGTGAATACCCTTGGGGCAGTGGAAAGACCAAAAGGCAAGGCAGAGAACAGAAAGTGCAAACGACCCACTGTGAAACATAAAAAATTCCTGTATTGAGGATGGATGGGAATATGCAGATAAACATCATTGAGATCCAAGGAAGCCATGAAAGACTGAGGTGAAATCAGGGGGAAGAGGGTCTGTAGAGAAAGCATTCTGAAAAAAGACAGTTGCAGGAAAGTGTTTAAGTGGGAGGGGTGTAGAATTAGTCTCCAAGGGTTATCCTTTCTTTGAAACAAAAACATTCTTGATTAAAAACCCCTTGCCTCTCTGATCCAGAGATACAGCTTCAATAGTGCCTTGAGACATCAGCTGAGAAGGGAGCTATAAAAACAGTTGCATCTGACAGGAAGGGGGATGTGGAATTCACATGAAAGGAGGGACATTTTTGAAAGTCATAAAGTAGCCTTTTAGGATAATGGATAGGACCCAGGTGTCCTGAGTGATCCTTGCCCAGGCTGAAAAAAGAAAGAGTGAGGTGAAGAGATAGACATGTATGACTTGGAAAGGAAAGTTGGTTGTCACTGAGAACTGGGCCTGGGTCTGAAAGGTCTGCTGTGAAGAGGGAACTGAAGATGATGTTTTGGACTGAGGGGGTCTCCTAGTAGACTTCTTAGACCTAGGAGCAAATGTGGAAGCAGAGGAGGAGCGAGTAGGTCTCCTAACAAATGAGGTTTTGACAGAGACATTTTTATGAAATTTTGGAACCGGAGAAACAACCAGGTGTTTTAGGTCTTGAAGCTTTTTCTTGCAGAGCCTTAAATAAGTTTGCAGCTGCCAAACCAAAAAGGGCAGACTTGTCCAAAGGAGCTGTGATGCCACTGCACTGGCCCAGTAATCAAGGAGCCTCAATCCTCACCACTGACAACACCGAGGGACATACACATTGGGAGGATTACAAGTACACACACACAGGTACAATTTCTTTTAAGAGCACACAGAGATCACAGTCAGTCTGGGGCTGGTTTTGCCTTCTTTCTCTAGATCACCCTATAAGAGTCCCTACTGACAAAGCTATAGGGTTGAGATCTCAGCTGAGTGGCCAAGCTAAAACCTACAGGACCCTCGCTGTCCAACCAGTGCTTCATGTCCCTGCCCAAGTAGCTGGTGCGCGCGTGTGCACACACACACACACACACACACACACATACATACACACACAGTGAGATTTGATTTATACACAAACACACAACTGGGAAAGGTTGGCACAGGCTTACTAGCTATGCCCCCTTCTGCCCAGACTATAAGGTACCAGCTGCCATCAGCCACTAATTATCAACAACTTTTAAGGCCCTTAGCAAAAGGTGCGCAATCTTACTGTGTGATATTGCTAGCAATCCAAATGGTAAGTGTGACCAAGACTTTCAAGGCTATTTAGGAGTGGCCTGCACAGTGTCACCAAATACATATGCAAGTACTCTAAAACATCTGCCTGCATTTTGTTGAGACTGTTTATTTTGCTTATTGGTAAAACTAGAAGAAAACTTAGAAAATCCCTTAGAACATTTGGGAAATTCTCTGTATCAGCTTACTCCATTCATCACACTTTTTGGTAACCTCTGCAGCAGACGAACCAAAAAACTCTCTCTCTCTTCAAAGGAGAACTTAAAATCTCATTTTCACATCAACTTGGAGGTTCTGAGAATGCCGCCAGGCAAACCTCTTCAAAACTGTACCAGTGGCCATAGCCTCAGAGGAACTGAAGTCATACACACACACACACTGTAAACAATGAACTGTGACTTTTAAAACTGGAATACACTAAATTAAAGTAATTTTTTCCACACAAGAAGTAAATGCAAACAAAACATTCTTCATGCTTTCACAGTTAGTCAGGATAGCAATAATTTTAACAATCAGCCTATTTAAAATTCTGAAAATCAAAGTTGTAGCACCACGTATTTTTCTCCACACTTATCAATAATACCCCCATCTTTGAGAAGAATGAATAAAAACATAAAAGACAGAGACAATTTATATATTCTATCTGCCATTTTAGGGGCAAGTGGGCTAACTATCATGAAAATTGCAGGCAACACACTCCTCCACCTGAGCTAACAGCACTGGAGGAAAGGTTGAAGGTTCCTTAAATTTCTTCTATAACAGACCATTGTATTTTAAGAGGTGCTGCGAAAGCTCAGTGTTCTCCCATTAAAACACTGCTACATTCTGGAAACAGTCTCAGAAAAAAAACCCACAGGAAGAATCAACTGAGCTCTCCACTGATAAATTGATCTTCCTCTCCAGATCAAAATCCTGAATCTCACCAGGAAAAAAACAAAAACACTTTATAAGAAGCATCAGTAGCCTCCATTGAATCCTGAGCCATACCCAATAATCTACTGCTAAAAAAATTTGAGGAGTAGATACAGGTTTAGTTTTCCGTTTTTTTTTTTTTTACAGGAAAAATGGGGCCAGTAGTACTAATAATGGCAACAGCAGGTTCTCCAGGGATGGGACAACATTCTGACCAAACAAAATGGCTTCCCTGTTTCCTGTCCCAGGAATAACATCAGGGACTATCCCTTGCTTACTGAGAGGACCCCAACAACCACACAGGATGTGTTTAACCTCTGCTCCATAGGGCCTAACGATGCTACATCAGAGGATCCAGGGTAAAAGTGGAGAGGTTTGAGGATTAGATGGTGCCAAAGACTGTTTGCTTACATTTTTCTTTTTCTTTTTTTGGCTAGCAGAAGGACTGACCATGGGCCTGGTAGTTTGTTCCATGGTCAAGCCAAAAAAATGGTCCTCCTTTCCTAGGGAAAACAAACAGCAAAAGCCGGTAAAAATTTAATTTCTTTAAAATTCAAGTTTGCACAAAATAAAATCACAGTAAAATGCATACTAAACACTTTTCTAAAAAGAGAATGAATGTAATTTCTCCACTGAAAAATACTTTAAACAACTTTTAAACTGACAGCAAAGAGGTGTGCTCCCATTAAAAAGTATAACTAAGTCTCATGACAGTCCAATAAAACACAAACTCCTGGCTTAAAAATAAACGTTTCCTAAATATGAAAGTACAAAACATTTTTTTTTGGATGTGGAAGGTTTTTCCCCAAAGGGAACTTATCTACCCAGCACAGGAACAGCACAAGCAAACGATCAATCCTTGAATGCCCGCAGATGACTGCTCTCTTCAATATCAGGAAAGCTCTAAAGGGTTGTGTGCCTAAACCTGTCTAAGTCAATTCAGCACATGGTGACTAATGGTTTCAGTTCAAGGAAGGTGAAGCTTTGGAAGTTTGCTAGCTGTTTCATCCCTGGCAGTATATAACCCATATAAGCTAAAGTTATACAGCAGTGATCAATGATGAACATCAATCTTGGCCTCCTTGTGATGATGTGAGGTACTGTCATCTATGCCATGGAGAATAGGGCAGTGCCTGTGTAACATATACCAGCATAGTTAGGAGTTTTGTAAATAATTTTGTGTCATTTGACTATCACACTGATTTGTACATATGCTTGTGTTAACAAGCTATCGGCAGTGTTATCAGAAGTGAATGAATTTATGTGTTTAAACATAGAATTCAGGAAAGGAAGAGTAGAAGTTTTTGAAATTGTTCTATAAATGCAACAGATCTTTGCAAAGCTCCGAGTGTGTATTGTATCAGAGTCAATTGATCAAATGTGATGTCATTCTATAACCAGCATTGAGAGGATGGAACTCTCACAGCAGTTTGTTTTGTATTTTTGCAACCTGATATAAAGATCTATGGCAGTTCAGTTCAGTCCAGCCAGTTAGAGGCTCATCACCTTGCCTTGTGGAAGCAAATATCTCAGCACCCTATCATGCCTTGATGTATTAAGTTAGCTAGGGATCAGCTTTTCTTTAAGCAGTCAGGAAATAAGTGAGATTAGTTAAGTATTATTTTTCCTGCATCTGTGTGAATCTGTCCAACTGTGTTATTTTTATTTCTTTTGTGATTTAAACCCTGGTGTTTACTGTACTTAAATATTTATTATTCTCATGTTTTCCATTTTATTATTTATTATTTAATAATGTTACACTTTTCACTGTGGACGGTTTTTAGCGAAAACTTTTTAACATCTTGAGAGTACTTGTGCTTATTTTAGTGACAACCTGGCCACTCCGAAAAGCCTTGCTGCTTTAGTTACACTCTACAATTTATATTAGTATTGATTTTACTCAGTATAATTGAATACCCTTTTAGAAGCTTTAGAGTGGTTGGCTGGTAGTAGCATGGTTACCTTATAGTCTGGGCAGAAGGGGTACAGCTAGTAAAGCTGTGCCAGCCTTTCCCAGAAAAGAGAGAGAGAGAGAGAGAGACACAGCATGTGTGTGTGTGTGTGTGTGCGCATGAGACAGACAATCAAATAACCAGGTGTGGGTGTGTCGGCTAATTTGCACTGGGACACAGTGCTCGAAAGTGAGTCTTGTTTGGGACCTGGAGAGACAGACAGTCCAGTCCCAGGTCTGGAGCATGTTCCCTGTGTGCTCTTGGGGAAATTGCATCTGAAAATACTGTATAAAGCCATTCCTGTTTTTAGTGACGGTCTTTCACCAGTGTCAGTGGTGAGGATTGAGGCTCTTTTGATTGCTGGCCTGGAATAGAGAGGCCATCACATTTTGGTGGCAGAGCGGCGGGATATTAACTGAACTTCAGTAGCCTGTGGGCAGTTGTCACTAAAGGTGTGTGTGTACTCTCAACAGCCACAAAGTAAGCATTCAGAGTTTCATTTTCACAACAGTTTTATTTTTCTTAGTTTAGTTTAGTCGGGGAAAGCAGGCAAAGATGTCAGCAGAAGATTAAAGTAAGCTGACAAAGAACCAGTTAGCCAAAGTGTGCAAAGCCAAAGGACTGGTGCATGCTAACCAGACTAAAGAGGAAATGAGTTCAGCTTACTTGCAGCTGCAGCACAGACCAGTGGCCAGGAGGACAATCAGTCTGGTGATGGAGATCTGCAGTCTTCAGAAACAGGACAGTTCACTTTTTCCTCAGAGGACTTAAAAATCCATCAGAAGTTAGACAGACTTGAACTGGAGGCCAAACATTTGGAGAGAGAAAAGAGGTAATGGGGCAGGGAATAATCAGACTCCAGAAGCAATAAAGGTCATTAAATTTCTTCCACAATTTGCAAAGGGGGATGACTTTGATAGTTTTATTCCTATATTACAAAGAGTATGTAAACATTATGATGTTGACCAAGAGCTCCTGGTATGGTCTGATACTGATTTAAACTATGATACAACAACATTTATTGAACTGTTATAACACTTGAAGCTTACAGAAAGAGTATAGATGCAAGGCAGGTGAAAGTGTATCTGATTACATTGCTGGATTAAAGAACTCATTTTCATAGGTGGGTGAATGGGGGGGGGGTCAGGTCACCACTTTTGAATGACTAACAGACCTTTTGGTGAGGGAACAAGGCCTTAGTACTTTACCTGAGACATCAGAATTTGGTTGGCAGACAGAGTGTGTAACTCTGTAGATGAGCTGGGGAGAAAAGGAGATTTCTACTTGGCAAGCAGAGCATCACTGCACAAGAAGGGGATACCCAGTGCTGCACATGGACATAAGAGAACCCATGGTGGGTAGCCTAAATCACACTAACAGAGTCTACCAGTAACAGGGGAAGCCACTAGTTCAGGTACACAGCCAGGATTAAGGCTTAGATGTTTTAAATGTAACCAGTGGGGCCATGTAACATAAAAATGTCCACTGAAGCAATGTGAGGGCCAAAAGATGAGGCAGCCAGGAAGCGGGAATAACACAGTGCCAGCAGTAAGTTGTCTGGAGACAACAGGGTTACCAAACTGTCACTGGAGTTTGCATCCTATCTTAGTGTATGGAAGACAGGTCACTGCTAAGACAGACACAGCCTCTAACATAACTACTGTGAAGCCTTCATGGCTAAAGAGGAACAGTACTTGCTTGGGCAGTCCACTCCAATCAGACCTTTAGGAGGGATCTCATTCCAAATACCTTTCGCCAGGGTTCACCTTGACTGGGTGGGTAGAAAAGGAAGCAAGATGGTAGCTGTATTTGAGGATATTCCTGCAGATGTCTTGATAGGGACTGATTTTGATAATGCAGTACCTTGTGAGCATGCAGTTACAAGCAGTCAGGCATGGAGACAGGCATGTAGGTCTGGTAGCCTGGGGGAGACCCACATAGACCCCACACCTGAAGCTGGAGCTGGTGATGTGGCTATTTCAGGGAGAGAGCTACTCTGCAGCAGTGTGCCTGAAAGTGAGCTGCAGCTGCTGATGGGTACTGATGTTCCTGTGGACACACTGACTGCAAGGACAAATGTGAGTGGTAGTACCCAAGTTGACAGTGAGGCACCACTATCAGACATTACTAGACTTCCTGTGGAAGGGAAGCTGGGAGGAGTCACAAAGGTAGAGCTGAGACATGCTCAGTTTTCAGATTCTACCTTACAAGGCTTGAAGGAGGAAGCTAAGGAGACATCTGATGCTCAAAGAAAAGGGGAGTCTGTATACTGGAACAAAGGGTTACTGTATAGAGAGTGGACCCCTAAGGGAGAGCCAGAGGGTGAGGTAATACAGCAGTAGGTAGTGCCCAGAGCCTACCATCTGGCACTTCTAACCACAGCCCATGACATTACTTTTGCAGGTCACAGAGGCATAAAGCATACTCAGAGACATATTATGCAGAGCATTTATTGGCCTGGGATTGTAAAGAATGCAACAGGGAATCACATGACCTGTGAGCAGTGCCAAAAGGTATGCAAGGCAGGGGAGAAGGTCAAAGCTTTGTTGATCCCTTTATCTGTGGTTAAGGAGCCATTTCAGAGAGTAGCTATGGATATTGCGGGACCTCTGAGTACCCCAAGTTCCACAGGGAAGAAGTATATACTGCTGGTAGTAAATTATGCTACTAGATATCCTGAGATGGTGGCTCTGTCCTCAAAGAGGCACAAAAGGTGGCAAATGCTTTGTTAAAGATTTTCAGCATGGTAAGTCTCCTGAGAGAAATACTGACCGACAGAGGTGCCAATTTCATGTCAGACCTGTTGGCTTGTCTGTGGAAATGTTGTGGGATGAAACACCTAAAGACCAGCCCTACCATTCCCAGACTTATGGTCTTGTGAAGAGGTTAAACTGTCAGTTCAGTATAAGTTAAACTGTCAGTTCAGTACAAGACAGAGTGGGACAAATATTTGTTCTGTCTACTGTTTGCATACAGAGAGGTACCCAGGAATCCACAGGTTTTATACCCTTTGAGTTGCTGTATGGGCATTGGGTGAGTGGGCCTTTAGTTTTGATTTGTGATGAGTGGGAGGGTGACTGTGAATCCCAAAGAAAGTCTGTTGTGGCATATGTCCTAAACTTTAGGACAAGGCTTAGGAAGCTCATGACATTGGCCCAGGAGAAACTGTCAGGAGCCCAACAGCAGAAAAAGCTCTGGTATGACAGAAATGCTCCAACCCGAGAGTATACTGTGAGGCAGCAGTTTACGGTGCTTATTCCTGACACAATGAGCTGCAGTCAGCTTGGGAGGGACCCTTGCAAGTGGTAATGAAGGTCAGTAAGGTTAATTACATGGTAAACCTGCTAGGAGGGAGGGGCACAAACTGTACTATGTAAACATGACAAAGCTTCAGCATGTCAGGAAGGTCCTGGGCAGACTGCAAAGGGCAGGGTTGACCATTACACCCAGCAAGTGTCAGGGCGGGGCATGGCAGAGGTCTCCTACCCGGGACATAGAGTGGGGAGTGGTAAGATTAGGACAGAACCTGCACAAGTGAAAGCTACTCAAGCCTGGCCTGCCCCTGTTACCCAAAAGCAGATGAGAGCATTCTTGGGCCAGCAGGGTACTGTAAAAGGTTTATTCCCAATTATAGTACAATAGCTGCTCCCCTCACAGATCTGACAAGGAAAAACGGGCCAGATAAGGTAGTGTGGACCTCAGCCTGTGAGTAGGCATTCCAAAACCTTAAAGGGGCTTTGAAATGACCACCTGCATTAGCCAGTCCTGATTACAGCAAATAATTTGTTCTGTAGGTAGATGTTTCAAACCATGAAGTTGTATATCTCAGCCATAGAACCAACCCAGGGAGGAATGTTATGTAGCTGTAGAAAAAAGAATTGATAGCCATAGTATGGGCACTGCAAAAACTTCAGCCTTATCTGTAAGTAAGGAAATTCACTGTGGTTACAGACCACAGTCCCTTAACATGGCTACACAGAGTCAGCCAACAAAATGCCAAGGTGAAGCCTAGGGTTGCAGGCATATGATATGATCGTACAACACCATAGTGGGGTCAGCAATGCCAATGCAGAAGGAATCCCAAGACAGGGTATAGATTAATATGTTCCCATACAAGTCCATTTTTCTCAAGTAATGTATTTCCAGGGTCACTTGAAAAACTAGCTTTAGTCTTCAAATGTGGGGAGAGATGTGATGATGTTGGGTATCACCATTTGTGCCAGGGAGACTAGGGCAGTGTATGTGTAACATATACCAGTATGGGTCTATATTACAGCGTTGAAACCCCATAACACTGAACACCTCAACACCAAGTATTCAGCGAAATTCACTTCTGTGATTTGCTGAATACTTGTCGGGCAAATAGATACTTGCCCTGCAATGCAACAGAACTAATTCTAACTAAACCAAACCCACCCAGGAATAGTTAGCTGGAAGTTTGTAAAGAATTGTGTCATTTCACTATCACACTGACTTGTCCAGATGCTTGTGTTAAAATGCAGCAACAGTGTTATTATAACTAATTGAATGTATGTGTTTAAACAGAGAATATTGGAAGGGAATAGTAGAAGTCTTTGAAATTGCTCTATAACTTTCAGATACTGCAACAGATCTTAGCAAAGTTCTGTGTATGTATTGCACCAGAGTCAAGTGATCGAATGTGATGTCATTCTATAAGCAGCACTGAGAGGCTGGAACTCTCACAGCAGTTTTTTTTGTTTTCTTTGGAACCTGACAAAGATCTATGTTAGTTCAGTCCAGACCAGTCCAGTCAAATAGAGGCTCATCACTTTGCCTTGTGGAAGTAAACATCTCGCCATCCTATCTTGCCTTGCTGTATTAAGTTAGCTAGGGAGCATTTATTCTTTAGACAGTCAGGAAATACAGTGAGATTAGCTAAGTATTGTTTTTCTGCATCTGTGTGAATCTGTCCAACTGAGCTACTTTTATTCCTCCTATAATAGAAACTCTGGTGTTTTTTATTCCCTTATTTTCTATTTTATTATTTATTATTAAATATTTTTATACCTTTCATTGTGGCTGGTCTTTTAGAGAATACTTTTAACATTTTTAGAGTACTTGTGGTTATTTTAGTGATGCTCTGGCCACTCCAAAAAGCCTTGCTGCTTTGGTTACACTCTACCATTTATATTAGCATTGATTTTACTCAGTGTAAGTGGAATCCCTTGTAAGATCCTTAGAGTGGTTGACTGGTGGCAGAGTGGTTACCTTACAGTCTGGGCAGAAGGGGTACAGCTAGTAAATCTGTGCCAGCCCTTCCCAGGATGTGAGTGTGTGTGACTGTGAGTGTGAGTGTGAGTGTGTGTGTGTGTGTGTGTGTGTGTGAAAATCAAATACCCAGGTGTGGGTGTGTCAGCTACTTGGAAATGGGATGCTGTGCTCCAAAGTGAATCTTGTTTGGGATCTGGAAAGCGAGATAGTCCAGTCCCAGATCTGGAGCATGTGTGCTCTTGGGCAAAATGATGCTTGACAGAAAGAGCTGCATATGAAAATACAGTGTAAATCCATTCCTGATTTAGAGACAATATCTCACCAGTGTCAGTGATGAGGATTGAGGCTCCTTGATTACTAGCTCGGAGCAGAAAGGCCATCACACTCCTCTTCACTTTTGATTAATTTTTCTTTCATCTGGAGTATGAAGGAGAGCCCAACAAAGGAGAGTTAGTGAATAATGCAATAAAGTTCTCTGTAAATACACACAATCTGACCCAGGTATAGTCTCAGTGCAATGCATTTCTCCAACTGCCCTGACTACTATACTGTTGCGTTTTATAACAAATGCACAGTTTAAATATTTAACAGTCACTACTTGTGACTCAGTTTGGCTTTGAATATCAGCAGTAGGCAGCCTTTACAACCAGTCTAACATCTGTCTCCAGTTTCTTGCTGGAAGGGAGTCATATGACTCATGTAATTCAGAGTCCAATGACCAAAGTTTCTGACAAGAATATGTTTATTCACATGCAGTCCACTGCTCTCAAATCTCTAAACTGTGAAAGAACTGCTGGGCTCTCCTCAATGAGATATTTTTGCAGCTGCTGCTACCACAATTGAGCCCAAAAGGGGTCCCCTTCTCCAACATGGTTTGCCTTTGGGAGGTCAGGGAATTTTACCAGGTTTTCTACATATGTGCTCTGTCACACTGGATTCCTGGAAGAACCACCCAGCATATAGATGGGGCAGACCAAAACACCTCATACACAACCTCTTTGTCAGAGAAGGGGAAATAAACAGTCAAACATCCCTTCTGCCTCATCAGTTTGAATATTTTCCCAAATTAGGGTCAGCAGAAGGAGACTGTGGGGAGCTCTCCATACATCAGAATCAAAGTCTGTTGTGAGTGACTGCAGGGCAATCAAGGTGCCGCCTTTTACATGTCCTCTTCCTGGGAATATCCAGGAGGAATCAACAGAGTCTGAGAAATGACCATCACCAGAAGGCTGGGGTCTCCTTCGATCTTTTACATGCAACAGTCTCTGGAATCCATGAGATGGATGCAAGGCTCCTGCTTACCATGTGTCTTGGGCTTGGGTCAAGGTGGTACAGCTGTTGTATTAAAACTATAGTTTAGAGTTACAGGCAGAGTTTTGAGCCAGTCCACTAATTTTCAGGTCAATATTTTGGGCAACAGCATATGAATGCATCCCATTCTTTATATTCCAGTGCACTGAGTTTATGATAAACTATAACTGTTAGAGTACCACTGCTACACTAGCTGTAGATCAGTGTGTGTGGATGTACCGTTAAGAAACATTCCCAGATATAGCATGTGCATGTAAATACTGAGCACATGCAGGCAGCAATGCCATTTTGATAGAACAGCCAGAGTGTTAACATGTATGAGTGAAGCAGTCAGTCTTTTTATAAGTTTATTTAAGTTTAAGTTATAAAGCCTCATTTCTGATCTGTTTGTGTGTAATAAAGCTGCTTGACCAAAACCCTCGAATGTTTGTCTGTTTTATCCTGACCAGACAAACAACATGGTGTCAGAACCGGGATTAGAAGAGCAACTTCTATGAGCCATGAGGTGCACAGCTGAAGGTGAAGGCAGACCAAGCAGGTTGAGTGAAATATAGCACAGCCAAGTGAAAAAGGGCCAGAAACAAGCTAAATGTAAAGAAAACTGCGCAAATTATTTGGCAAAAAAAATGAAACGGCACATTTACAAGGCACAAAACACATTATTAATCAAACGAATAGCACAAACCATATTATTCATCAAATGATAGGCACAAACCATATTATTAATTAAATGAAATGTTCAAAACCACATTTGTTAAAACTAGCAAAACTATTCATATGTGGCTCAGAATTATCTTTGGTTTGCATAACGAGCATGTTTAAAGTAAAATGAGCACAAGAAAAGTACAGGGAGCATGATAACAGATTGAAAAGACATAATGAGTACAACAAAAGGGCAAAAATAAGCTTAAAGAGCAAGGTGACGGAATGTTTTTTAGTAAAAGACCATGTTTGAGCACAAACTACTATTTCGCATTGACCGAAGCCATTCTTGTTTGAAGTATCTCAGAATGTACAAAGTGCAGAGTGTGTGCTTTATTACAGTGTGATTATTTCAAAGAGTTTGCTGTGTGCAAAGTACAGTTATATTGCAAAGGACAGTCAAAGTACAGCTATTTCGAAAAGTTTCTTGTGCTGTGTGCATTAATTCGCAGAGTGATCCCATTTCTAAGTGTTTCTTACACTGCGCAGATTTATTTTGCTAAGTACAGCCATTCTGAAAGGTTCTTGTGCTGTGTACAGTTTATTTGCAAAATGCAATCATTTCAAAGTGTTTCTTACTCTGACCTTTTTCCATTGTGTACAGTTTATACACAGTCATTTCGAAGTATTTCTCACACTGATAAGAAGTGGTTTCATAAAGTGCAGTGATTTCAGAGTGTTCTTGTGCTACGGAGACTTATTTGGCAAAGTGCAGTTATTTCAGAGTTTGTTGTGCTATTGGGCATAACTACACGTACTGGCATAAAGTTTTGGCATATATATATATTTGTGTGCATGTTCGTACAGGATTTCAAGCACCTTCACTACTGTGCGTTGATATGGCACAGGCATTTCGCAGACCAAGTCCACTTGTGTTTGATCATAATATAGCAGAGAATCGGAGAGTATTCAAGCAGGAATATGATATTTCCATACAAGCAGCTTTTTCTGACAAAGATGCACATACAAGGGCATTCATTTTGCTTCACTTAGCTGGGTCAGAAGCCAGTGAAAGACAGCGTTCATTTGTGTATGCACCAGAAGTATATGAAGGAGAGGGGGCAAACCATCATACTGTGGTACCGGCTGAATCAAAGAAAGACCCAGAGTGCTTAAAACGTAAATTTAGAGAAATGTGCAACCCCCAGACAAATCTTACATTAGAGAGGCACTTATTTTACACAAGAGACCAAAAGCCAGGTGAAACTTTTGCAGCTTATATCACTGACTAGAGAAACAAGGTTAAAAACTTGCAGATTTAGTGACTTGAAAGATGAGTTAAGAAAGGACAGGCTTGTGTGTGGTGTTTATAGTGATGCAGTGAGAAAGATTTTGATTCGTGACTTAACATTAAGCAAAGCCATAGATATTTGTCAAATCCAAGAGCTCACAGAAAGGCACACAAATATGCTTACAAGTGACAACAGCATGGCTTCAGCAGCCTCTAGAGCAAATGCAGACAAGCATGCAACACGTGGCAAGCAGAAACAGGCCTAAGCACATAGCAGCAGCAACTCCTGTGGGTGGGGCAAGGAAAACCACGAGCTTTCTAGCAAGTTACAAGACTAGTTCAGTTAAAGAAGCATGCTCAGTACAGTATAAGAGTGATTCAGCAAAACCCAAGTCAAGCCTTATTGTTAACTGTCATAATTGTGGCGGCAACCTCGAGTCTAAAAGAGAGAAGTGCTTAGCATTTGGTCAATGATGCCACAAGTGTAAAAAATGGAATAATTTTCAAAAGTTTTGTAAATCAAGCAAACCTCATTCATTTATTAAGAAAGGTCACTCAAAAAAAGCAAGTTGATCATACAGAGAGCAGCAAACCTACTTTCTATGTAGATGGTGTATCAGTGGTCCGTGAAAAGGTTAATGCAGTAGATTTGTTAGCAAAGAATGAAGTATTTTGTACTGTCCCGATCAATGGTAAACCCACAGAGCTCAAGCTAGACACTGGTTCAAAGTGCAATGTAATGTCAGCAGAAACATTTGCTAAAGTGAGGGCTGGTGAGCAACTTAATTTGGCCAATTGTGCGAAGCTTGCTGCTTATGGAGGTGAAGAAATTCAAACTGAAAGCTCAGTAATGTTTTCATGCTATTCAGCTGGGAACAGTTACAGCTTGCAATTTTATGCAGTTCGAAAACCCGTGCAGTCCTTGTTGGGCCTCAGAGACTGTTTCAGAATGGAACTGCCTTCTTTTACCAGGGAAGTACATCGTGTCCCAGTTCCAATTTCAGTGATATTATTCTTAGAGTATGCTGATGTGTTCAATGACAAGCTAGGCAATCTTCCAGTTGTGTATTCCGTAAAAGTAGACCCAGAGGTCAGTCCAGTGGTTAGACTAGCAAAAAGAGTTCCAATAGCTATGCAGGACAAAATCAAGGTCCAGTTAGACAAAATGGTGCAGCAAGGTGTGATTTGTCCAGTCACAGAACCAAATGAATGTGCATCATCCATCGTAGCTGCTCATAAGAAAAAAAAAAAAAAAAAAAAAATCAGATGAAATCAAAATATGCATTGACCAAAGAGACTTGAAAAAGGCATTAAAAAGACCTCATCATGGCATGTGTACAGTTGAGGAGATTGTAACCATCATGCCGAATGATAGTTTTTTCTGTCTTAGATGCAACGAGTTCATTTTGGCAAGTGGAGCTTGATCGCAAATCTTCAATAATGACTACATTTAGTATCCCATTTGGTAGATGCAGATTCCTCAGGATGCCTTTTAGAATAAATTCTGCCAGTGAAGTCTTTCAGCGTGCAATGCAACAAATTTTTTCAGGCTACCCATGTGCAATAATAGCTGATGATTTACTAGTTGGGGATAATTGAAGCAGAGCATGACAGAAACCTCAGGAAAGTTCAGGGCAGTGTCTGTGAAGTGAACTTAAAGCTCAATCCTCTGAAGTTCAAATTCAGACTACCAGAAGCTACTCATGTAGGTCATTTATTTACCACTACAGGCTTATGACCAGATCCTTCCAAAAAAGCAGCCATTCTTGAGATGTCAGCTCCAGACAATGTCCAAGCTCTACAGCATTTTCTTGGTATGGTTAACTACTTGGGCAAATCTATCCTTGACTTTAGTGAGTCATCAGCACCTTAGAACAACACCAGAAAGCATATAATAACCTCAAACTGCAAATTTCTAACCCGCCTACATTAAGTTACTGTGATGTCCACAAACCAATACTTCTTTCCTGTGATGCTTCAAAGTTCGGCCTTGGTGCAGTTATTTTTCAAGAGGGTAGACCTGTTGCTTATGTATCTAGAACTCTTACCAAAACTGAGATGCAGCATGCTCAAACTGAGAATGAACTTTTGGCAGTAGTACCTGCATGGAAGCCTATGCATTCCGCTCCAGCAAGACTACAAAGAATGATGCTCAAATTGCAAAAGTAGAAATTCAAAATGGCCTATACAAAAGGTAAACTTCTTTATCTGGCTAACACCTTATCCAGATAACTCAGAAATATTACGGAACAGCTTGATGCAGAGAATTTTTACTTTGATGTCATGGAAGTGCATCATTTTTCTACCACAAAACTTGATGAGCAGAGAGATCATTCAAAGACTGTTCCGATTTTGCAAAAGCTCAACCACTTCATCAAAGCAATCCTGTGTACCACCAGAAGTACAACCCTACCTTCCATACAGAGATGAGATGCTGATGGAAGATGGTCTCATTTACAAAGTCCAAAAGTTACTGTTCCTACTTCCTTACAGTGTGAACACAGTCAGATTTTACATTGTGGCCACCCAGGTTCTGATTCCACCAAAAGAAGGTGAGAGGACTAGTATTTTGGCCTTTTCTAGCAAAATACATTGATAAAGTGCTTTCTTCTTGTTCAGTGTGCAACAGTACTAAGCCACATTTGCAATAAGAGCCACTTCAGCTAAACCAAATTCCTGAACTACCTTGCTCAACAGTAGCAAATAACATATTTGAGTGGAACAGTCAACATTACTTAGTGTTGGTAGACTCTTATTTGAACTGGTGAGAGATAGATTTGCTACCTAACCTAACGTCCAGTGCTGTTATTACCAAGATGAAATGTCATTTCTCAGTCCATGGTAGTCCACATAAAGTTATTTCTGACAATGGTTTTCAGTTTACCAGTCAATTGTTTCAGAGATTTGCTAAAGAGTGGGACTTTATCCTTGTTATTAGCAGTCCTGTATATCCTCAGTCAAACGGCCTTGCTGAATGTGCAGTACAGACTGCAAAGCAATTACTGGAGAGGTCAAGGCATGACAATATCGATATCTTCTTGAATTTACTCTATCTCAGAAATATACCCCATGACAATCTACTAGGTTCACCTGCTCAGAGACATCAACCTAGGCAAACGAGAACAACCTTGCCTGTCTAGTTTGTTGGTGGCTAATGCTAAAAACAACACAGCAATTAAAGCCCAACTTTTTAAAAAGTATTCTTCTCAGAAGTCCAACTGACAAAAAGAGCAGATTTCTTCATCCATTAAAAGGAGAGACAGTGAGGATGTAAACGGCGAAAAGCTTTGATCGAATTGGTCAAGTGAAAGGTATATGTACTGAGCAGAGATCCTACTAATCTGAGGGTACAGAGTACAGGAGAAACTGCTGACACCTTCCTGTATCAGAAACAATATTTCAGCATTGTATCTGTGATACAGACTCTAGGTCTTAGAGCAACCCTGGCAATGATCGTACCGAGGAACATGTCTTTGTATCCATTACCATTCTTGATGATCTCCCAGATGTCCCCAGACTTGAACATTCCTTGAAGACAGTCGCCACTGCTAGATGCAATTCTGACTTTTATGTTAGTCACATCATATTTCAAGACCTAGTGTAAAATACACAGCAACTTGGACATACTTTAATTGTTTTCTGTGTGTCTAATTTTGTATAATTGCATGTGAAATAATTAGTTCTGTATAACTGCATGTCAAAAGATCATTTCTGTAAATTGCATGTCATTGAATACTGTCATTTCATATAAGGACTATTTCTCAAAGAGGGAGGCTGCAAATCAAAGTGTGTGTACATACCTTTAAGAAGCATTTCCAGATGTAGCAGGTGCAGGCAGCAGTGCCATTTTGAGAGAACGGCCAGAGTGTTAATATGTATGAGTGCAGTAGTCAGTCTGTTTACAAGTTTAAGTTACAAAGCCTAATTTCTGATATGTTTGTATGTAATAAAGCTGCTTGAACAAAACCTATGAACGTTTGTCTGTTTTATGCTGACCAGACTGACACTAGCTTTCTAATTTTTAAGGGTTACTCAGAGTTATTCCTATCCATTCTTTGGTCTATATGTAAAATTTGAGTCTACACATATTAGGCATATGGACTAAATTTGCAAGAATGACAAAAATATGGATAGGTTATCTGCCCAAAGGAATTTATAGCCGGAATGTGCTGGCCTTCGCCACCCCCTTAGATTAGTTCCCTGTGCCTCTGTCCAGCAGAGCCATTGAAGTGATCCCTGGGGTAAACTTTCTGTTTCCCATCCACTCGTCAAGGTTTCTCTTGAAGAGGGTTAGTGAGGAGCTCTGCCTAATGTAGATTGGAATCTTGTTGCAGAGCATGGGAAGTCTCTGGGACAGGAATCAATCCCTCCAGCACGTCCTATTAATTGTTGTGGTGAGGTTTAGATCCCTGGAGTGTGTGGCTTGAGGGGATATGGTTTTCTTTAGGTGGAGTATGTCCATCAATTCTGGATTGGACATGGCCTTGTTATGTCAGGCAGAGATCACCTCTGAGTAGGCGGTATGTAACAGAGTGCAGCTGGATTTTCTTCAGTCAAGCTGCATAGGGCATCTGCTTAAGGCCAGTGATCCTCTTGGTGAGGTACTTCTGTGGTCTTTCCAGTTGTTAAAGGTGTCTTGTAAGGTACATCCCAAATGGGGCATTGTACTCTATGATGGGTCTGATGAGTGATGCATAGAGGGGCATAATGACCTCTTTTGATCTGAATGTCACTTGTAACCGGTTTACAGTCAGACCTAGCTCCTGCAACTCTTACCATGTGGGTTATGTCCATGAGCCAGTTGGCAACCCATCTCATGATGTAGGGGTTTATGTTCAGGCTGGTGAGCTTGTCTATAATACCTGAGTGGGGAATGGTGTTGAAGGCCTTTGCAAGGTCTAGGTAGGCTGTGTGGACCACCTTTCCCTCGTCTATAGCCTTGGTAACTGTCTCAAAGAAGTCCACCAGGTTTAGGAGGCATGATCTGCCCTTAAAGCCGAACTGGGTAGGGTCCAGTGTTTGCTGGTTTCCAATGTCTCTGCTAATGAGATCCATGATGATGCGCTCCACAGCTTTGCAGTCCAAGCTAGTCAGGCTTACAGGGCGATAGTTCTCTAGGTCCGTTGTGGCTCCACCTTTGTGGAGTGGAATAACCATTGCTGTGTGTCACTCTGTGAGCATGCAGCCTGTGTTGAGGCTGAGTTTAAACAGTGTATTTAGGTGAGGGGTTAGTTCATCTTTGAGCTCGTGTAGGACGCAGCCTGGGACACTGTCCAGTCCCATTGATGCTGTGTTTTTGGCTTTGGAGAGGGCTGTTTTAATCAGAGTGCCTGTGATTTCAGGGGCACTACATTCTTCTGGTATAATTATGGGCCCCTTTTGGGGGTGAGAGGGGGGTGAAATTTGCACTGAACCGGTCTGCCAGGATATTTGCTATATCGGTCGGTTCAGTATATTTTGTGCCATTCTGCAATAACTCCGAGCAGATCTGAGAATTGCCACTTAGATTCTTGACATAGCTAAATAATGCCTTGTGGTTATCTTTGGAGTCCATGGCAATTTTTCTTTCAAAGCTAGCCTTGGATGATTTTATGAGGGAATGAAGTTTCTTGCTGATACTGATCAGGGATGTCTTCCCTTCTTGGGATTTTATTCTTTTCTGTACTAGTTTCCTCCTTCTATTGTATAGCTTGTTTATGGCAGGGGTCCACCAGACTGGTTTCCTTTTCTTGGAGGAGTGAGTCTTGGTTTTATTTGGGATGTTTTGCTTGGCAGGGGGAAGGCATCCAACCTCACCTGGTACACGACGGCATCCTTGAAATATCGCAAAGTCCCCGGAACTCCTCTCGATGGCAAAGCATTGGGACGCGGAAGTCATGATGAGAGCGGGCCTGGCCCTCTGCGGCCGGGGGAGTTCTGCGGTGCCAGCCGGGACCAGAGTGAGATCCTCGTGAGTGGCTCTGAGGGCAGGAGGACATGTCCCGGCGAGGCAGCCTGCAGGAGATCTGGGGGAGACTGGGACCATGGAGCTCTGGACCGGAAAGGACCAGGACGCGGAAGTCCCGATGAGAGCAGATCTGCTCCTCCGCAGCTGAGGGGAGTTCCGCGGGGCCGGCCGGGTTCTGAGTGAGGTCCCCCTGAGAGGCTCCAAGGGCATGGGGGGCACAGAATGATTTGGCAGCCTCCAGGAGATATCTAACATGGGAGAAGAACTCTCCCACCCTGGTAGAAGTGAATACCCAGAGGAGTCCCTCCCCATGGAAGTCTGGAAGGGAGAGAGGGGCTGACATCGGCTGGGCTGTGAGAGCTCCCGCCAGGGTGAGGGGGGTCTGGACCTTGGTCCCCTCCAGGATGGAAGTCTGAAAGGGAGAAAGGGGCTGAAATCAGCCTGGCTGGGAGAGCTCCCGCCTGTGTGAGGGGGAGGTCTAGACCACAGCCCCCTCCAGGTGGAAGTCCTTAAGGAAGTAAACGGCGGGAGTCCGTGGGACCCCGAGAGCTCCTGCCCAGCAGGGGAAATGCATCCAACCTCACTCAGTACCCAACGGCATCCCCGAAATATCGCAAAGTCCCTGGAATCCCTCTGGACGGGAAAGGGTTGGGACATGAAAGCCCTCATTTGTAGGTGCCCGTAGAGTGCATTAGTAAAGGATTTTGCAGCTTAGACAGCATTATCCTTTAGCATGGGGGGCTTTGAAACTTCTCACCTTGGTCTTAAGTAATGTGAAGTTTGCTTTTGAAAAATTTTTCACGGTGGTTTCGTTGATCGGGGGTGGTGGCGGAATGTGGATATCTAGTGTGATTAGTTTATGGTCAGATCTAACCAGCGAGGGGTTGACCTCCGGTGTGGAACACCGGTCGCCCATGTTGATGATGACTAGGTCCAATATGTTGTCACCTCTGGTGGGGGTGTTGACCAGTTGATCCAGGGCATTTGAGTTTATAAATTCTAGGAAATGTTGGGCAAGGGAGTTTGTACTTGAGTTGTTCTCCAAGTTAATGTTTGGGTAATTGAAATCACCCAATATCAGGGTGTTTGGTAGGACCTTTATGTTTCCCAGTGTTTCCAGAAATGTGGAGTGGGGGTCCTGGGACATGGTGAGTGATCTGTAGCAAGCTATAATCTGAATAGCAGTTTTGCCCATTGTTAGTTGCATGTGGATGATCTCTGAAGCATCGTGCTGTGCCACTAACCTGGAGGTGTGGGTATCCTTAATGAATATGGATACTCCCCCTCCTTTGTATTTCGGTCCGGGTTTTGTGGCCGAAATGTATAGTATGAGTTGTAGCCTGGTAGTGCCTGGGTGCTCTCTGGAGCCTTAAACCAGGTTTCTATTAATGTACATATATCGATTTTCTCCATACTGAGGAGTGCCTCGAGTGCTTGCATTTTGAGGTTTAGACTTCTGGCATTGAGTAGAATTACCCTCAGTTTTTTGTTACTTGTGCTATTTACGGCAGTGGGTTTTGTCTTTTGAGCCTTGCCTAAAAAAGGCACTATGTGGGTGGCAAGAGCCTTGGCCAGTATTCGAAAACCTAAGGGTGACAGGTGCAAGCTGTCTCTAGCGAAGCAACATGGCTTGTCGAGCATGTCATCCTAGGATGACAGACACTGGATGCCCTTTGAATGACAACAGAAGCTTAGCCAACTGTTGAAATTGATATTTTTTTCTCTATACTAAGGTGTCATTCTTGGTGAGGGCAGGATGCTACTCAGGGTCAGGGTCATACCGGCCTGGGCTACGTGATCAGAGAGCTCCTCCATGTCTCTTTTCATGTAGTCCAGGGAAGTATGGCACAGGTCATTCATACCAACATGGACAATGACAGAGTCATATTTGTACTTGTTCTGGAATGGCCTGAGTACTTGTGTTATGTGGCGGATCCTGGCACCCGACAGGCAGCTAACAGTAACCTTCTCCTTATTCAGCCTAGTGAGTAGGACGTCAGTGTGCATAACTAGAGAGTCACCTATTACTAGTGTGTTGGGTATGTTATTTTGCTTTAAGGGCTGTGATTGTGTGGCACACTGGTTTTGAAAAGTATGTGTTTCATGGTTAGTGTTGGGGGTGGAGGTTGCTTGGATGTCTGCTTTGGAGGTCACTGTTGCTTCTGCAGATTTTTATTTAGAGCCTCAGAGTATGTTTTTGTGTATTTATGTGTGTTTTTTGCCGGTGCTGGTTTCATAGGTCTATGTGAGACTGGTGGTGTGATGCAAGTAATTCCCTTCTCCTCTTGACTACCTGGTCCAGTCTTAGGTTGAGAGAGCTTAGCCTCCAGGTTGACTGTGTAATTGCATCTCTTGTATGTCTTGGTGTTTGGTGGAAGGAAGAGAGGGTTGTCTGTGTACATGAGGCAATTGTAACATTGCCTCAAAAATGCCCAGATTCACCAGTTGGACCAGAGAGTACACCTGAAACTGCCCTTTGGACATGCCTGGATAGGTACAGTGAACTGTTTTACTGATTGGCTGTTAAGGTCGAATAGAGAGCCTTGTCCTTCTCTACAGTATAGGGGGGTATAGTGCTAAGGTTTATTAGTGCTTGCTATGTGTTTTGAGCAAGTGCCGGTATGAGAAGTCAATGGTTTGAGTGCTTAAGCTGAAAGTTTGTCTAGTTCCAAGGGAAAAATTGAAGAGTAGACTTTGTGGAGCTGAGAATAGTTATACCCTAGCTAACCAGCGCTGCCCAGTGTGCAAAACCACGCAAATGCAGGTTTTATAGCAGGGAAATGAAAGAGATCGAAATTAGGCCAATAAACTACTAATTTCTGGGAAGACTTGTAAGTCTCAAAAATATTAAATTTTGAAAATTTATGGATTACATATATTCAATGTACTAAACCTCCTATCAGCATATTACCTGCTTTGTTTGCAAATTGTTTACTAGGTAGGTCAGCTGGTTAACTAACCCTTTTCATTATTTATTTAATTATTTAGCAATAAAGTACAACATTAAATAAAATGGCAATTCAAAAAATAAAGTACTTTATTCAGATGTAACCAATGTTAACTAAGTGCATTTAACAAGACAAAAGCAGTAAGACCTTTGATAACAATCCAGTCCAATAACATTTGTTTCCTTGAAAATGCTGCAGTAGGCAAGAAAATACTAGTCTGTTACATCAGATATACAGCAGGTATCCTGGTGCTACCGCACTGTACAAGTGACACTATCACTGTGTTAACAAGCACAATAGAAACAATTAAAGCATGCACTGAGTAGTACAGTAAAACTGCAATAAATGAACAATGTTAAAGTACAGTAAACCAGAATGAAGTAATTCACAGAGTGCAGATACTGTAATATTATCATCAGATACCTTTGAGTAGATGTTATATTTTGGTTAGGAAAATACTGTAGTTTCTTTGTGAGGTCAGGCTAGGTGTGTAAATATGCTCACTGCAAACCGGCGGGAGAAAGTCCTCTCTCTGTTTCAATGCACCCCCCCCCATAGTGTTGCAGTGATGCAGCATGATATGGGGAACTAAATATGCGATACATGTGTATCTACCATTGTGAGGGGCATTATAATCCACATATGCCCTTTAATGATCCAATGTAGGCATTGTAATACAGCTACTGAAGCTTTCACGCTAATATGATGCCTTACTGACTTGACTCCTGACACTGATTTACACTGATCTTTTGTGTCGTTTTGTTCTCTGTCAGTTGACCATCATTTCAATACTTAGCCCATGCGAACAAGAAATATATATTACATGATTATACATGTCCATTAAATAATATATGGTTTTTATGTACACACAGACCTCTGAATAAGTTGGTTAGTTTCAGTTGCTTCAGGCTACTGACTCGTTTTTTTTCTTGTGAACAGCCATTCGCCTCAAGTGCATTAAATCCAATGGATCTGCACCTTGCTCCTCCATGAATCTCATGAATTTTTCAATAGCACCAACGGCTTCATATGGCAAAATTTTTGATGCTGGTAAGGATGAGGCATCGTCATCTTCTTCATCGCTTTGGTCTACGTTATTTGAATCAGCCATAGCCAATTTGGTCTGAACTGCTTGTACAATGTCATCATCAGACATTAATTCCATAACTGGAACACCTCAATCCCTTCTTCCAACCAATTTTAACCATTCAGTGATAACATCTTGACAGGTTTTAATGCTGAAATCTTTCAGCATCTCAAAAATTTGTGCCACTTTTTGTTGATTTGTTTGGCTAACTGTCTTGACATTTGTTTCAGTGAATCCTTCAATGTCATATTCAAATTCACAAGAGCTATCGAGGACTAGCACAGGGTTGATCTGAGCTTGAGCGAAGGCATCATGCAGACCTCTCTCATGCAACTGTTTTCTATTGACTGCTTTTTATCATTATGCCATGACTGCTGAATCAAGTACATGATTTCTTTTAGATTTATTTTTAAACTGAGGAATATCAGCAGTTTCAGAAGAAACCAAGGATGAATTTAACCCACATTCATAATTTTGTTTGAAAATTTTAATAACTCCTTGGTATAAAAGTTGGATTTTTGATGTGGTGTTCATGGGTAAGTAAAGAAAGCAAACTTTATCCTAACATGAAATTAATGTATCAGCAGGTGGATGAGCATGACAAATTGGGTTGGGAGGGTGGCCTAATGGTTAAGGTGCTTGCCTTACAAACACAAGGTGCAGCTTTTGAGTCTCACAAGGGATAATTAGCTAGGCTTACAATGGCTCGCAAGGGCAGTTAGCCTAGTACTAACCTATAAACCTATAATTGTCCAGCAGTAGCTGTGCCTTTTTTCAAGTTTTTGAGCAAGCAAATGTTTTTTTTAACCGCCGGAACAAAATATCTGTGAAAACAATTAATAAAAATGGCCCTTGTCATCCAAGCAATCTTACTGTTTCTATAGACAACAGGCAATTTTTCTTTATTCAAATGTTTTAAACATGGTGGATTTTCAAAAAGTCCTATTACAAAGTGAACTAACTTACGATTTCCAGTTTTGTTGGCCCAAAAAAGTAAAGTGACGCTATCTTTTACTTTTTTATATCCAGTCCTTTTATTAGATTCATCTTTGAAAGCTAAGGTTTTATCAGGCAATAATTTAGTAAACAAGGCTGTTTCATCACAGTTATAAACCTGTTCATCCAGTAAGTCTTCACATTCAATATGTTTTAACGTGCTTGAGAAAGCCCTAGCAGTGGCTTCGTCAGCTGATCAGGATTCTCTAGATATTAAAACCTGACTGTGATACTTTTTAAACCAATCACCATGGCCCATCAGATTTACAAATTTCTCTGCTTGTGCTTAGAGGATTGGACCATTAACTGGTGTCCCCTTAGCTAGCTCTTGACTGACCCACATGCGCAATGCTCAATCTACCTCTGGCTTGTTTGAATATGACACCCGTTTTCATTCAAGGGCTTCAGAGGAGTTGATAGTTTGAATTAACTTTCACAGGTCACCTTCCTTCTTAAGCCAATAACCATCTGGCAATTCATTAATATTTAATTCTCTAGAACATTGGCTTGGGATTCGCCATTATAAATCCACTCCATGGCTGCTAATTTTTCATCAACAGTGTAGTTTCTTTTGTGCTTGCCTGTCCATTGCTTAGCCCTATTAATGATGCTACAGTAACTGGAATAAATTAATTCCAGAGTACATCTCACCAGTATTGCTGTTAAACTGCAAAGAAATCTTGCATTTTAGTTGGAAAGGATGTTTTTTTCATCCATGTGACCACACAGATAATAATACAGTAAATTAGGTACTTCTACAGTGCTGCTAATAATGCCAGAGCCTTAGCCAATGTCTTGGTAACTTTTTGTCATTCAAGTATCGCATTTTAATGAATTCTGTGTACTAATTTCACAACTGCGGGAGGCAAGTCTTTACCATGTATTAATCGGGACCATGTACAAATAAAGCGCATATTAACAAAGTTCCATTGTACCATGTGTAAAACACAATAAGAATAGTATATACAAAGTTGTACAAGTTGCTTTTGAAGTTTTCAGATTAATGAAGTCTACAGCATAATACAATTTCATAAGTGAGCAACTGTCAGTATTTAACCATCATAACAGCAGGCACATTTCATAGGTTATAGGTTCAGAGGTAAATACTAGGCTATCAGTCTGCTGACTGTTACTATTCTAGCCAATAACCAGTAGTCAGAATCAAACCCTGTAGTTTGTATTTGTGAGGTAAAGACCATAGCCATTATGACAAACTCTCCTCTGGTAGAAAGTCTCCTAGAAATATTTACTGACTGAATACACTAAAGTAAGAGTAATGCAACTTCTTTAAATAAATGTTCATTCAGAGACACTTAGTTGTATTGTTGACCATCTTTTTTGTAATTACATATTGTATGTATGTTTTATTGATTTATGTGTTAACTGGGGCAGAGTATTCCTTTACAATGACCATTTTCCTGACAGTCTGAAGGCATACATCTCAACTGCCCCTGATTTTGTCCGAGAAGTCAGTAACTGATACTGGGTCACCAATCTCAGGGACAGACTGTTGCATGGCTGCACTGCTTAATAACCACTTGTAGAAGGACAGGGGCTGGCTCAACAACAGCTCTGCAAAAGGGATGCACTATAATCTACCATGTAAAATGCAACCACCATACAGCCACATTAGCATTATGTCATGCAGCTTCTTAGAGAGGTTAGGGCCAGGATGGAAAAATGAATCTAGCCATATATAATGGTCTACACCTCCTGTCTCTCACCTCCCTTAGTTGCAAATGACTGGAATGAAAAGAGGATTGGTGGTTAACCCTGAAGAAATCCAAAAATGAGGTATATAGACAATTAGATTATGTTCCAAACCCCAGTACACTAAAAATTCTGATTCTATTCTGTCTAAATCAGGAACAGGAACATACAAAATATTTTTATCTCAAACTATTACTCATACTGTTCATAATGATTTTTGAGAGATGCTGCAAAGTTCAACCATTGGCATTTAAATTTTAAGAATATGACTTCGCTTCTCTATTGATATTTCATAAACACTGGGTAAAAAAAACTATAATAAGATGTTTCATTCATATGGAATATGCATTTTGACTGGCTCAGCTGATATCCTTATCAATAAAAAGATCACATTTCTGTAGTTACTTACTTTGGCTTTGTGGAGCAGCTGCAACATGTTGAGGCTCCTAGGAACAAAACAGAATAAGTAAATTGATGCAGAAGTGTAACAAACATGTTGTACCTTGCCATTCAGACAAATACAATTAAGACACCAATCAACAATGTATACCAGCACTAATTAGAGCCTTGGCAGAAATTGTTTTTGACCAATCAGATATAGCACAGCAATACAAGTGAGTCCCTCAATGGAAATGTTTTGTGACAATATTTAACCCTGACACATATGTATTGCTATATTGTATGATCTACAGGAGCAAAACAAATACAGCATACTTGCAAAATAATGCCTATGGCTTTTACTCTACTGCCAAATGTTGAGGAATACCTTGTATATTTCAAATTGTATGACATTCTACAAATAATGATTTTTGCCTAAATTCCAAGACTGACTGAATTACACTTGTACTTATTTATGTTTAACCTGTCTGCCTGTAGTTTTGGTTCTTTTACTTAGATGATAGTGCATTTTACATAATCTGCTAATTCATTTATGCATATGTACCACTTGTACTGCGTTACTCTTACTTCAGTGTATTCAATCTGTTAATATTTCTAGGAGTTTTTCTTCCAGGGCCACCACTGAAAATGGGCTCCATCCAGGAGAATTTCCTCAGCTATCAAGCAACAATAAATAAGCAACCATTTAAGCTCATCATAAGCGGAACTCACCAAGACTCATCTAGTTGAGATTAAGCCCCATTTCGTCTTACTGTGGTATGACTCTGCAGACAGTTTATAACAAGTTTTCACATAAGAACTTATAGCACACATTAAAAGACTAGGAAAATGCAACTCCTCTATCTCTGGTTATAAAATGTAATCTCTCCCTCTGCCTTACCTCCTTCTTCATTGCTTGTTCTGACTAACTTTTCATTGTAATTTCTGTAAGCCACTGTGTATATTGCATGTATATACTGTGTTTTATCAGTAATTTTGTATATAATGCATTATCTTTATATCCACAAACCAACTCAGATATACTCTTTGTATATAATACATGCATATATTGCATTTTGTTTTTCACTCTATATATAACATAATTTATCTACTGTACTTATTCCGTGGCTGAGACAGAAATAGGTCCCAATCGGATCAGTGCTCTATCCCTGTTAGCAAACTTAAAACAAAAGTAAAATAAAATAATTTAGGATGGGAGTATGGGCAAATCCACCCATATCTACCCCCCCCCCCCAGACACACACACAAACATTGTTTTTACTCTACTCATTATCTTCAACACACATTTCAGTGAGTTGAGCTATGATAAGTTATAATGAATCCCAATAAATACACAGATCTTGTACTATATTCACTGGGCTTTGAAATGCTTCACACCCCTTCTGCATCACTATATAGGTCTTTAATTCAAGACTCTGAGAGGTACGTAAAGCCCAGAAGTGGGCAGATTTTTTTTAAAATTTAAATTCTGTTTAAATAATTTTAACTGCATTTATAGACACCTGCGTGGTGACACTTTTTGTACTCTTCTGCTCCGTCCCCATGGTTTAGTTAAAAAAAATGGTTCTGGGACCTTAGTTTTATAGCTTTATTTGCAGTTGTGAGAAGATTGTGTATTACAGCAAGATTTTAACATCATTTATACATTATAATGTTTGTATTTTGACTCCTGTTTGTGGTCTTAATCTTGTAGTTTCATTCACAATCGTACAGAACTGTAAACTACTACCAGACTTCAGACTCATTTATTTCATCATTTTTTTCCATAAACAGCAGTACGGGCAAATTTCTGCATAGTCTGGTGCCTTAGTCTATGGAGGGAATGCATTGTGACAGCACTGTGAATTCTGCTCCAGGATTTCTTCAGTACTTTTACAGCTACTTATTTTTTTAGTTTTGATGTTAGAGTCATTTACCTGATTAAAGTTGTACTCTATTGCTTTTCTGTTCATTTTGCTACTGTGTTTTCCCCTGTTCTTTGCGACTGCCCTAGCCCCAACTAAGACTGCCCTAGCCCCAACTAAGACATTAAGCTAATGTTTCTGAAATTCTAACCCTAGGACTAGAGCACAAGTACTGGCTTTATTTGATTGGATCCCTCTCTAGGAAATTCTTACAGCTTGAATTTTCCCCAATACCATCACCCTTTTCCTACTGTGGCTTTAAATTTCTCCATTTCCATCTTCTGCCCCTTACTGTAATCTGAGTTCTACAGTCTCTCCCTTCCCTCTTTCACTGTTATTGTCTGTTCCATAAGCTATTTCATTACTTTACCCACCTATTTTCAGACCATCCCACCCCTTTAACTTAGAGTGCACAAAAAAGCTACATACCTTGTCAACAAATGACATTTATACCCTCTATAAAGAAGCAGTTTGCCCAAATTAATGGCTGCAACTAAAAGTATTATCTAATCTAAAATGAAGATTGTCCATGCTAAAGCACTTTATAGCCAGTTCTCTATTTACACTTATTACGTTCTGTTCTTTTTTATTTCTATTTCCCTCCCAGATGTGAAAAACAGATTGGATGCTTTCAGTAAACATTAACTTGTAGCCCTAAGAAAAGGTGCATTGGCTACCTTTAAATAATAATCAATTGTGGGATTGATAAGGTCAATCTTACACCAAATGGGATAGGTTAATTCAACCAGAAAAAGGGAAAGTGGCTAAGTTTATTATGGCCCACAGGAACAGTTAGGTCAGTACTTACCTATGAGCCTATGAATAAACTAATTAGTGCATTGTTATACTAAATGCATTATAATTACATAGGCTGCTGGGGACACGACTACTTGTATAAATTACATACATTATTACAATTTCAAACTTCAGTGAAAATTAAATTAGCTGCTCTGACAATATACTTTTAAAGGTTAATCACACTGGTACCTTCTAAATTTCACTTAAGAAGCAGTGTTCTGACCTCTCATGGTTAACAGTTTGCTCGTGCAGAAATCTCCTCTCCATGTCAGTAATGAAAAAGAAAAACAGCTATTGACTTTCAAGATTAATGAAAGAATCTTTTTTTTGTAAGTCTGAAGGTTTTTTGTGTTCTGTTGCCTGCTTTTTTAACACCTTTAGTAAATTATCACTTAAGACATTAGCAAACATACAAGAATATAAAAGAAAACAAACCACATTAATGTTTCCAGTTACATACATTATGCCTCAGGTATAAATGCTCTTTTGTAAAACTATCATACATCCAACACTACATAAAATTGTTCAATGACGGTCTTCTGTTAAACTTCGCTCCTCCATCTCACCATTATTCTGCATGTATTCTTCCAACAATTTCCATTTATTTTTATGAAGTTTTCCCCTTCTCTTTTCTAAATATCCCATTTCCAGTAAATTTATCTATGTTACAATATTCAATACTTCAAATACAGTTGGTTTAGATTTTGATTTCCAGTTTCTAATAAATGATTTTTGACAGACACCAGAATTAAACTTATCAATGCCTTACTGTGTCTAGGTAATTCAGATCCTGTGTCTCAGATCAAAAGAATCATTTCCGTAGGTGCACACATTAGCTCACTCAGTATTTCTGACACAGTGGTTTGTAGGGAATATTTAAAGTCTGCCAACTCATTACACACACAGAACATATGTTCCCAGTTATCTTTCTCTTCCCCATCAGACATCCAACATTTACTACCCGAGGAAAAATTCTTTGGAGTCTGCTTTGGGTATAAAATACCTATGCAAACACTTCCAAGAAAAGAAAATCCTAAATTTCTAGACTTTGTTGCAAACCTGGGTGCCATACACGTGTCCTCCCATTGTTCCATTGTAAATTGCTTATGTAATATCTCTTACCTTTCTTTTCTAACCTCCACAGATTGAATTGTACTGTTACTGTACAATATTTTACATGCCCTATCAATTATCTCATTTTTAACAGCAACTTCTCTTCTAGATTCAACTAAAACTCTATCAGAGCACATCTTTCAATTAGTATTTCCCTATTCCTTTCTCTTTGCCTCTGATGTCAATCCCTGATAAGGAAGGCAGTCTCTATCAAAACAGTCCAAAATGTCTTCTTAGCCTTATTTCATTCTATTACTTTGTCCTCCCTAGTTATTTTCTCCTAGTGCCTTGGTTCCTTTGGCAGTTTTCTCCCAAAACTTCTAACCCACTCTTTGTACCGTTTGTACCTCTATTTACACTTATTCCTATTGGCAAAATCACCTCTCTCATTTTTGTGTTGGCTTAGTTCTTAGACTATGTTCTGCTGCTTTATGAATATAAGATTCTGTATTGTTATTAATCACATTAAGGATATGCATACAAAATCCCACTCTCTCCTTATTCCTTCACTTTCCCCCACTTCATCATTATCCCTTTCCACTTTGAATTATAACCTCTATAACTTTCTACTTGTGTTATGTTTAACAGCCTTATTTGTTTTGTTATAAAATATCCATTCAAATCAGGTAGTTCTAAACCACCTTGTTCTACTAGAATAGTCAACTTATCACACTTAACACTTGCCTTCTTCCCCTCCCAGATATATGCCTACACCTCTATTAACTACTGTCTGCAACTTATCTGTTTGATAAAAATATGCCTGACAATCTTTTCACTGCTTGTATCTTACTACTAATATATCCATAGAGAGGAGCTTCCAGTTTCTCAGTTTTTGTATTATCTTTTGTTTAGACTCCTCCCATATATCATTAGCTGCTAGAATAGAAGCCTTTGCAATTCATACGCCTAAACAGTTCATCTTAACATATCCCTATAAATGTCGGTATTGCTTAACAAATTCATGCGTGGGTACATAATTAGGCTACAGCCTTTGTTTTATCTTCATTAATTTTATATCCCCAAAAGACCTGAAATTGTCTCAGTATGTTCCATAACACTGAAATGTTCTTTTCTGTATTGATAGCAGGTTTAAAATATCATCACCTGCAAATAAAGTCAATGTTCTTGATTACCATACCAATTATAACCTTGAATTTTTTATTACCTTACTTCCTTTGCCAGTGGCTCTAAATATAAAGCAAATAAAGGGAAAAGAGGACACCTCTGCCTGGTTCCTCTGTTCGGACAACTTATCAGAGAAGGCCCCGCCCACTTTTATTCATGCCACTGATCCTTCATATATGCTCTTAAATAACCTTTTTTATTCTATCACAGAATGCAAATGCATCTATTGCCCTACTCATAAAACCACAGCTTACTCCACTGAATGAATTAGAATGGATTTGGAAGTGAGATTAATTAAGCAACTCACAAAGAAACAATGGGAGGATATATGTATGTCTCCCAAATGTGCAACAAAATCTAAATGATTTAGGATTTTTGCTTGAAAATGTTTATGTAGATATTTTTATACTCCAAGCAGAGAGGTGTGACAGAGAAGAAAGAGGTAACTAGGGAACATATTTTCTGGGAGTGTGGTGGGTTGGTGGACTTTAAGGATTCACTGTTGGAGATGCTGGGAGGGCAGATTGGTGTGATGAGGGAGATGATTCTTCTAAGCTGTGATACAGAATCAGAATTGCCTAGACATGGTAAGGCCTTGCTGTGTACTAGAAAATCAAAATCAAAATCTAAACCAACTGCATTAGAAGTAATGAATATAGTAACAAAGATAAAACTCTTGGAACTAAGATATTTAGAAAATGGTAGGAGCAAACTACACAGAAAAAATGGGAATTGTGGGAACAATACATAAAGGGAAGGAATGCGGTTTAAAAGAAGCAGAACTTACATGAGCTATGTAATGTTTGAAAATGATTGGGTAGATTAAAAGTAATGTATAATGTTTGCAACTGGGAGCATATCAGTATGGCGTGTGATGTAAAATGCTTGCAACTAGGATTGTGTCGGTGTGGTTTGTTTTCATTTATATAACTGTATGATTGCTTATGTCATAAGTGATGGTTTAATAAAGATGTTTCTTGTTTAAAAAAAGGGCAGGAATTGAATAATTAATGTAATGCTGCTTAGGTTATATGATATATAGCAATACATGTGAAGTATAATGTCTGGTAATGTTAATTTGTTAATACAATTTGATTATTTTTGTATAAATGTAAATTTGCCTATGTCACAAGTGATAATTCAATAAAGGTGTTTAAAAACAGCCACCAACAGCAGCAGTGTTTTCTTACAGTCTCCTTCCCTCTGGATCATAACTGTTCTATAAATGTTGCTAAATGTTTGCATTCCCTCCACAAAACCTCATGAATATCCATATCTATCAATTTTTAATAACACCTTTGCCATTCTTTTAGTTAATGTAGACAAACACTTTAGAATCATGGTTTGAAACTGAAATGAGTCTATATGAAACTGGGTCTGATGGGTCTTTATGTCTTACAGCACCATGGCTTTCTTCCAAGATGTTGGTGATTCTCCTCCTTTTAAAATATGGTTAAACAAAACCTTCCAGATCTTTATCACTTTCATCCCTCCTAACTTCCAAACTTCCACAGATATACTATCTGCTCCTGCAGATTGATTATCTATTAGCATTTTCTCTCATCTACCTCTACCCTTAGCATACTTAAGTCTTCCATAAACATTTCCATTTGCACTCGTTCTTGATTTCCATTTTTCTTGTCTTCATACAAATTTTCATATCATCTCCTAATCTGGTTATTTTTCTTGTTATAGGCACCCTAAGTTTGGCGACAACTCTTTCAAAGTTCTGTTGCCTAAGTCATTGTGCTAGAAGTTTTTGTGCTCTGAAGTTATAAAAAAACAGCAATCTTTCTAAATACATGCATATTATAAAGATACTCCCTTATTTTTTTTCTCTTTAGCATCTCTTCTTTTTCCTGTGAGATTCTCTTTATTTTGCAACACTTTAACCATTGTCAGCCCCTCTACATAATTCCCATTACTTCTTAAATATATCTCTCGTTTTGTTTTATTTTTACCCTATTTTTAAACTCCATTTTGCTTTATCCTACTCACAAGCTGTAACTTCTGTAGAAAACTCCATCTTCCTTAATAACTCAAATAATTTCTACTATCCACGCCTAAAAATTTCTCTCTTTTTAACAGGTAAGTGAGAAGCACCAATGTCTCATTTTATTTCATTACCATGTATTTTTACATTACGTTTTATTCCTGCATGATCTGAAATAGTTACTGGATATGTGGCAAAGCTTTCAATTAAATGTACATCCTGTGATACAATTTCTATTCAGTCGAGCCCAGTTATTGTAATATGTAAATTCTGCCCAAGTTCTTACTACGGAATTTACATCTTCCACACCAAATATTTTCATATATTTCTTCAGAAACCTACCCTCCTTTGGTACATTTTCCCATCCAGGTCCCTCAGATACATCCTCACTGTTGCACATCAACATTCTAGTCTACAGATATAAGTAATACTCCCTGATGAAAGTTGCTCATTTCTTCTACAGTTTTCTTAAGCTCCATAAAAGCATTTTTTTGGTGAAATATAAATACATGCAAGTATAATCATCTTCTCTTTCCAGTAGCCCCTTACTACCACAAATCTACCATTATCTTTTTTTCCATGTTCTATTTCTGTTGGAGCTCCTCTAACAATTAATCCCCTTTTGCTTTTGTCCCTGACATTCTGCTGAATTGATCCTGAAATCCTTTATCAAATTCACATGCTCAGTTCTTTCCAAATGTGTCTCGTGCAACACTGCTATTTGCACTCTGCATTTCCTAACATAATTCTTAACAATTTCTTACTTTTTGTCTATACCTGTAAGGCCATTTAAATTCCAAGATAATATGGATAGCATAGCCATTATATTAAGACGTTTTTGAGCCTATATATTGTACATATCAGCTTTTTAGAATGTGTATTTCCAAACTTTGTGTTACATGCATGCATGCATGAATGACTGAAAGAATCACAATTTACATTCCAAGATAATATGGATAGAATAGCCATTATATTAAGAAGTTTTTGAACCTATATATTGTACATATCAGCTTTTTTGAATGTATATTTCCAATCTTTGTGTTACATGCATGCATAAAAGAATCTCATACGTTTTACCCAGAACACACTGCTTAACCCTATCTTGACAAATGCTTGCACCTATAGACTTCTTGTCTCTAAGTGAAACATTTGCTGATGACATTGTAAATATGAGAGTCAACTACCATTTTCCAAGTATTTCATAATTTAACAAATTGTCTATAGCTTAAACCAAGGACATCAATCTAGATATCCACCTCTACAAAAACAGGGGAAATCATCTTAATTAAATAAATGTGGTAATACCCACACCCCAACAGCCCAACATCACATTATATTATGTTTAAATTTCTTCTATCCAGCCTTTCTGACCTTTTTACAGTGGAAAAGCATAGATATCTTACAACTAACAAACATTATTCCCTGGTTTATTATCTTTAACTCAAGACTCCCAATTCATATTTTAAACACCCCTGACTGCACAATATACAAAACTGCTTTACAATATAACTTGCCAGAAATTTCATCATTAAATTTTGTTGACTCTTCTTTCTTTTAATACAGGAACCTTGAATTTGGCAGGGGTAGTGCCCTGACATAGCTCCAAAGGCAACTCATGTTCATAAATTACAATGGGAATAATTTGCTTGCCTACTTCAGCCTAACATACCCTCTTCTGTGCACATTAATGCATTTCCTCAGCTCAATAGCAGTGTGCTTAATTTTCTGAACAGTCAATATGTTACATAACTCGCCCTTCCTAGCTTAGGACTACTGGTTCCAGACCCACCAAATGGGTCATTGGTCATAGAAAAACAAGTGCATTTAAGTGACTGTGGCCAGAATAGTGATTGACCTTGAAATGAAGAAAGACCAAATGATATAATGACACTTTTGCAATATTTTTTTTTGCATGTAGAGGCAACATAAAGGGGCACTGTCAGTTACCAAAGCAAATTCTTACCCTAACAAATATTTTAGGGTGGCAAGGGCCCAGTTTATGACTAGACACATTTTATAGCTGAGCAGTGTTTCTTAGCATTGCTGAACTTTCTCCTGAATTAACAAATAAGATGTCTGTCTCCACCTATAACTCGAGAAAAACTGCACCTATTCCCTCCTCAGATGCCTCATGTATACTGATAATGTGTGGAAAAATCTGGTACCATTAGAATTGATTCTAGGCACAACATATTTTTCAGCTACTTAAAGGCTTGTTTTATTAAACTGTCATTCTAACTTTCAAAGCAGGTTTACCTTTTGTCAAATTAGAGAGGTGGCAAGCAATTCTAGCAACATCAGTAATTGACAATAATTGTTGTCCAGGACTAAAAGCCTAACATGTTTCTTAGTGATTAGCAGGGGTCATGTTTGTACTAATTCCACTTTTGTGATTTCATTACACTTTGGCCAATTACACAGCCTATATATAGCAAGCTTATGCAATGCCTAACTTTCATTTGGCGGGGTCAGCAATTAATCCATTTCTATGCAGTAAACAGAGGAAAGCTCAAATCTTAAGGAGAGGACTTTCCCAAGACTTGGAACATGTGGTAATACAAATAGTTTTATTTTTTTTTTTGCATATCTATATGAAGGATTTAAAAATTTTATCCATCAGTCTTCTGGGAATTTGCAGGTGCTTTGTGGAAACAAAAGGCAGGGGTCTGTATTGAAATAATCAATTTGGTAATGAATATGCATTTTTCCATAACTTCTAACACTAATGGAATTTGTAGATGGCCTTTGATTAGGCCCAAAATGGAAAGAAACCTAGCCTTGGCCCAGTTTATCAGTTTGTCTACTCTAGGTGGGGCATACAAATCAAATTTACATGTTATTTAATCCCCTGAAGTCATTACAAAACTTTATGGACACATTAGGTTTGGGGACCAAAAACTGGGGCTATTCCACTTTCTTTGGAATTGTTCAATATCAACTAGCTAGAGCATTTCCTTCATTCCTTCTCTAATTGATTGCCTTTAACAATACTATCCATTATGGTTTCAAATTTTCTCTTTCATCAGCCATTGTTTCTATGTTGTGCTGGATTAAACTGTTAATTTTGTTTCTATGACTCCAAATTCAATTACACATTGGGGGAAACTTGTCTTCTTTTGCAAACAGACATACTCCACTTTCATTCCAGGGTTACAGACCATTTATTCAGAATAACAGTTCTGTTTGCCTTCTCCCAGCAGCATTAACTTTAAATTTATTTCACATTCTTTTTCTACAATTCCAAAAGATCATTGTTACTTGTCAAGTAATTTGTTTACAGCAGTGGATACTAAAATAAGAACTTTTATTTCCTGGTTTGACTTCTTTGAGATGAGATTTTCTGTTACATGCCCAATGTCGCCTCCCCTACCCTCAAGTCTTACTATTGGCATTTCAGTTCTCAACCTGTCCTGCAGGTCTGACCATTATTCTAGCATATTTTTAAATTTTTTTCTCCTCCACCTAGGTCTCTTTTGGTATATCTAGCAAGTCAATGGGATGCCTGACATACAGTTGGAGTACTTCTCTTACAGCAAAGAAAAGATATGGGAGGAGTGGGTCGCAATTTCTCCCACCACCTTCAGTGACCTTTCATATCATAAATTTTAGAGTATTATTAAAATGCTCAACTATTTCATCTGTTTGGGGTGGATGTTCATAGATTTTACTTTAAACAATTGGTAAATGCTGTGCACTACTCTGGACATGGATGAGGTGCCTTGGTTAGGTAAAGAACTTTTCAAGGAATTTGTATCCTAAGAAAAGCAGTAATTAATTTGTTTACTAGGAACTTTACATTGTCTGTTCAAAGAGATATTGCCTCAAAAAAATCTGTTGTATAATCAATAATTACAAAGATGAACGATGGCCCTTATTCAGTTATACAACATGACTCAACGACCATCACTATTCACTCAAATGGTACACCCATCTGTCAGAGTATCGAATGTGTACACTTCAATAAAGTAATGACTTGTTTTCTTTTCTTTAAATGTTTGTGTACCCATGCCATTGTTAAAATTGTGTGAATTTAATACAAATGGTTAATGAGTAAGAGTGTCAATGGCTTCCTAAACCCTGGGTCAGGTGCTGTCCTTTGATATTGCGTGAAATTAACATAGAAGTTAATGTTACTCACAACGCCAGGCTACTGAAGTGTAGATAAATATCCTAGCTTTTGCTTTATCCATTCCTAAATGACCACACAAAATGTGGCTTTGTGATAATTTCATAAAATGTGTTCTAAAAGGTCTTGAAACTAACAACTGCTGAGCATCTGTTTTTGCCTTAAGTTACCCTGTAATGCAACTCCTTTCTTAATTCAACGTATGGCTATGAGATGGGGCTCTTTTGTTCCTTTGGTGTCCCACCTGCTTCAGCTATAATATGCACTCTTCCTACTATTTTTTTAAACTGTTATGGCTTATCTGCAGGTTGGCCAAATCAGCATTGTTTTCATAAACATTATGATACGAAATAGAAGTTGCAGCCTCTTCTCCTATAAATACAGGTAAACGTTTCTCCTTCTTTATAGAAGTTCGGCCACTCAAAGGGGCAACTCATTAAAACAATTTTCTTCCATTAAAGGTAAGGATATGGTAGTGTTCATTCTTTTCTTCAGCACTTATTTACAGATTCATAGGTATTTACTAGGCTATTAACCTATAAGGACCTTTAGAAGTCTATACATACACGCCCATGAAGTTTTTAGCCTTTAAAGTATGAATAACTCAGAGATGAGCAGAACATTAACATGCCGTCCCTATCCACTACGGATAAGGGTGCTAAACCAGGAGTGATTTTGCAGTTATGCATCCAATTCATTGAGATTCATTTTGATTAGTGTAAGAGAAGTACTTTGTTTTACGTGGAGAGGAAGAATATTACAAAAAAGTAGGGTTCTCTGGGATACATATCTATACCTCCAATATGTTTTATTTATGTTGCAAAAAGAGATTGAGATCTCAAGCAAGTGTTTATGCACATACAGAACCTCAGCAGAGGATAAGTTCTGCTGAGGCTCTGTATGTGAGGCAGAGATAGTCCATCAATTGCCTGTATGACACCAAGGAGGACATGGCTTTGAGATGGTCTGCATAGGTTTTATGACCAGCGCCCTTGAATTTCTTAGTAAGAAAGCACTGTGAGCATTCAGGTTGTGTTAAACATTTGGGTAACTGCATACCAAAGGGGTATTATACACATTAACAAGCCTGAGTGTGGAACACAATGTAGTGATTAGATCCTTGGACCTGCATTAGTAATAAGCTGTGCAGTGAAAAAGGACTCTCTTACAACAATGGACACATGGTAATCAGTGGACAATTCATTGTCTACATAGGTTCCCCGACCCTTAACGACTGGATACATTTTCAGGGGTGTGTCAATGAGACATTTACAAGGGATTTCTTGCTTGATGAAGGAAACTAACTTACATTTCTTTGCATTTAGATTTAGTCAATGATTTGGACACTAGCTAGTTTTTTGGGAAAGACCCTGTTGAAGGAGCTTGGTATCCCTTTAAGGAGTTTATGATGACACCAAGTTTATGGTCACCTGCAAATTTGGTCAGTCATAAACCCTTAACAGTAGCTTTAACCTCTGAGAAGTAAATGCCAAAGAGGAATATCCCAAGGATTGACAGACCTTTTAGAGTAGTCAGAGCAGCCCACACTAACCTCTTCAGCTCTTTTTAGTGCAACTTTGCTATACAATAAGTTAAATTAGGGATTGACATTAAGCTGTGATAGTTTATTTACAATACGTGTGTTTGGGATGGTTGGGTCTAGACATATGGTGTGTACTGATTTTCCCACATCCAGGATCTGTCCTTGAGAAATACAAACTGGCATGGATCAAGAGTTTTAGGTTACCCATGTCCTTAATTCCATAACAATCCTTTCCATAGCCTTACAGATGAGGCTGTTCAGACTTATCGGACTCGAATTCCCTGGATTTTTGTGCAAGAGGATGACAGTTGCTGTCCCTTCAGCCATCTGGCAAAAAGCTTGTTTAGAGGCTGACTGAAGCTATGTATGGGAATTAATAGGACTGGTTTCAGGCTGACCATTAAGTAGCCCAGTATGTTATCTGGTCCCACAGAAGCAGTGTACTTGACTTTGGATAGTCCCTTTATGGACATGTTCTTGGAAGATTTTTTGGAAAGGTGGGAGGGAAGTATCACTCACTGGGCTGTTCAAGGAGTGGGTCATGGTCAGTTGCCTATTAGGTGTCAGGATTCACAACATCATACAGACACTCGCATCCCTGCACCACAATTACACATATGTCACAGTTATAGTATACATGGGTGTAAACAACATGAGATGTGCTTCACTTCATTATATGAAGAGACATGGTGGAGCTTTCATACTGTCTATCTGAGGCAGGTACGAACCTAGCTTTGAGCAACATTCTACCATCATCAAGAATGATACTGACATGCAAACTAAAGACTATTGACTTCAAACAATTTGAATAGCTTCTGCAGTCATTCTAAGGGGATACAATATATTTCTAGTTACTTTGAATGAGATGGCTTGCATCTATCCCCTCAAGGCTTTTGTATACTGTTAAAAACCTTGCCCACCCCCCCAAAGTGCCTTTTTAGGCAACTTCAGTCCTCAAAAAGCTTTCAACTACCAAAACAGTATAAAATAAAGGTACTGCTGCTCAATGCTAGGGTCCTTTACAAAACACAGCAGTCCCTAAAAGCACTCCTTGCCCTGAAAAACATTGATATATGCACTGTCATGGAGAACTGGTTCAAGAACCTTTAGTGCACCCCATCAGTATGGGGTGTTAACATTTACCATACATTCAGTCCGCTGCACAAGATGAAGACATTAAAGGTAGTCCCTTGTTCATTAAGCCAAGCACCATTCTCCTAGGAGACTTTAACTACTCCTTCATTAACTGGGAAATATATGCATCTTCTAATGTATACACACAGAGATTTCTGGTCACTATCAAGCCACATTCTCTGGAACAGTTAGTCTGCACCCAAACCAAGGACAGCAAAATCCTTTTCTCACTAATATGGGACAATTCCGCTCCCTAACAATTGTAACTCCCTCCCTTTACAAATCAGACTAAAAATCAGTCACATTTACCTCAAGACATCAATAGCTTCCTCCAATAACTTTGTTTTGAAAATGTGTTATAACCTGGCTATATTCAGCATCCACTTCCAACTCTGTGACATCACTGCTTAGGAATCTATTCCTGCCAAACTCTATGCACATGTAAATAGCGGCATAACTATATCTATCCTCTTTCAAAGTAAACACAACACTAAATTTAAAACTAAACCCCTGTGTGGAACTCTGATATAAACAGTGTCATGCCACCGGCATATATATAAAAACGGCTGGGCTGGTTTTTGCAATAAAGACGATTTCACTAATAAAGATCACATCCATCTGCAAAGTATCCTGTCATCTTTAGACTGAATTCAGTAATTGTTAAATCATTGAATAAGTACAAAATATTCATGTTGTTTAAAATCTATTCCTAAACACAGTTTCTGCCTAGCAAAAGAATTTTGACAAAACACGAGATAGCACCATAACTCACCTTTACTGGGAAACTGTTTTTCGAAAGCTCAGCTGTACGAGGTGTGTGGATGGCTGTCAGAGGAGCAGGCCAGGACTGGGTCATTTCCTGAACAACCAAAAAAATGAAAAATGTTAGTATAGTTTTTCAGCATGCCAAAAATTCCAAGAAGTTGGCATATATTTAGTAGATTTTAAATGATTAAAATTACACATTTTGATACTGTGCTCAGTCCAAATAAACCAAATTTTATTACAAATCAAAGTGACCTAATGATCCACCTAAAACATTAAGAGGAGATACTAATTGAGAATTAGTCTCACTTCATTTATTGGCAAATGCTTTGAAAGGTGCCTATGAACAGTTATCACAAGCACTTAACAGTAATCTAATGGAAACAACTCAACTTGGATTAATGAGGAAACATTTTACTTTTACAAATCTGGTTAATTTTTATGAACCAGTGCCCTTGTCATTATTCTTAAGTTTAGCAGCAATAATTGTCTGCGTGGATCTATCCAAAGCCTTTGCTTGTATACCACCTCATATTACCAGTGATGCAATGAACAAGCACTCAATTCTTATTTCATACATTAGGTTGTCAACTGGTTGGCTGATAGATTATAATTAGTTAAAATTTATAACTATACATCTGACTGGGCAAGCATGAACAGGGATGTTCCGCAAGGCTCAATGCTGGACCCTTTGTTGTTTAACATACTGTTTTCACTATTACCGAGATGTCAAAAGGTAAGGATAAGCTAAATACACAGATGATAAAGATGGGTTATGTGGTTAACAATATTCTGAACATATTGAATATTTATTTAGTATATAAATCAGATTACACTTGGTTTAAACAACGTGGGTTGAAAGCGAATAATAAAAAGCGATGTTTTATATTTTAGAAAAATGAACATTAACAATAATGTTAAAATAGGTCAAACTGAACTGCAGGTGTTCATGGAACAGAGATTTGGGAGTAAGAGCAATTAATATTTTATATGCAGGGAAACAAACAATATATAAAAGTAAAGGCTACTAATGTTGCGGGGTTAATCCTTAGGAACTTGGAAGTAAAGAACTAAGCACTTCATAACTAAAATTATTCATAGCATCTATCTGACTAATCAAGGAGTATAATATGCTGTTTTGTATGGTAGGTGAATGGGATCTATTATTATCTGAGGTTATACAGCAAAAGTTTACCAAGAGAATCCCAGAGATCAGGGAAAATTTATATACATCTAGACTGCAAACTCTGGGTTTGTTATCCATTATTAATGAGCATAATTTACCTCTCTACTACCTAACTCTTCATTCATGACAGCTTTATAAGCGAACACCTTCTTTGAATTTGGCAGATTAATGTAAAAACACCAGTCCATTACACTTATAAAGTAGGAAGGTGTTGCACTGTTTTGAGATCCAGAAATCTATCTCAGTTACTGGCTCAAAAGTGGAATAGAATTCCTTTACTTACAAGTTAATCACATTCTTTTCAACTGCTTAAAAAGAATTTAGATACATGGGTAGGGAGAGTAGGGCTTTTTCTATAAATTTGGAATCTGCATTATAATCGGCCTTTTGCCCCAGCACAGTTTACGTGAACAACTGAACAGTCTTAAAACATTTGAACAGGAGGTGCTTTTGGGAAACAATAATCCAGACCCACTGAGTACAGAACACTTTACCAGCAGGGACTATGGGACTAGAAATGCACAATACTCTTGAGGGGAGTAACAATACAATTAAAATTAAATATTTTAGTACAAGAGCTGCAAATGTACCAGCACCAATGCACGTTTGCTACATCACTTAATTAAAAAAAAATCAGATGAAAGTAAGCTTGTTTTTCTCAAAGTAAATAATTAGAAAAGTATACTGGTAATACCATTAGGATTGCTGCAAGACATCCTCGCAGCAAGTTAAGAAGACAGGAGAGCAAATATGGAACACTATCTGCAGTCAAAGTTCAATGTGTAAAAAAAATAGCATTATGAGATAGATACAGAATGGGATGACTGCTCATTCTGGCAATATACGTAGCATGGGAAAGCTCAGTGCTGGAAGGAGAGATAATGCGTATGAGTGATGACTACAGTTATGCTGATTAAAGAAATGAAATACAGTGATAAACGAAGACTGATGGACAAAAAAATGTCATTTACTGTCAGACCTCGAACTACGAAAAGTTGAAAACTGTCAGTAGAAAGGAAGCCATGGTTCAGGAGTATTAAAGAGTCTGATTACTTACTCGCTTAATCCTCATACTGTACAGGAGTATCAAAATGATACAAGAAATGCAACTCTCCTCCATCTAATACTAAAGAACACGCAACCCTCAATTGGAATTTTGCTGTAGAATAACAATTCTGACACTAACAGTCTACAAATATCATATTCAAATGATACTGATCTGAAATGGAGGTAAAACTAAAGACGGAGAGCAGAACCATCAAACAACTGTGCTGCTCAGCTACAGAGTTTTTGTTTTCATGTGCATTAAACACATACTATTTGTCCTATGACTGCTGGGGACTAAAATTAGAATCATACAAGGTACATGCAGTTTTTGCAGCTGATTATCTACCAGGACACTCCAACAAGATCATCTACACCAGTGTTTCCGAAACGGGGGTCCACAGACCCCTAGGGTTCCATATGATAAACTCAAGGGGTCCACAAGGTCATTTGCACCCACTTGGCTTTCGGGTATTATCCATGACCCGACCCTGAAATTGGAGGAAAAAAATTACGCCGCTCATCCACAATTTTTTTTTTTTTTAAATAAGAAAGAAACTTCCCTGTTTGCAGCTGAGCAGTGGCTAAGCAGCTGCTTGTCCTTAGTTTTTAGAGGAAAAGAAGTAAAGTACAGTTGTGTACCTACCATAAATGTAGATGTTCGAGTGTATTCACTGTTGCAGTCATTACACTTGGGTTATCCTGCTAGCAGGCGACCCGCAGTCGGCCCAAGTTCCAAAGTCTTGGTCTGGCATTGGTTGCTGTTGCCTCTTCCCTGACGTCAGTGCGCCAGGGGTATAAAAGTTGCAACTGACGCCATTTTCTTCAGTTTTTCTTGCCCCAGATGTCAAGTGCCCCCAGATATAAGGCTGGAAAGATAAAATTATGCCAAAAAAAATGCATATATTACTATAAACATTTCCTTCATCTACAAGCAAATACACCACATAGGTAGTATAGAGATGAGAAGTACAGAAAAGTCCCAGCAATGAAAAAAAAGGAAACAAGAGGATGGTGGGTGGGTAACCTGGACTGCAACAGTGAATATACTCGAACATCTACATTTATGGTAGGTACACAACTGTACTATGTTATCCGTGTTTCACTGTTGCAGTCATTACACTTGGGTAGAATCCCAAAGCTGAGGTTGGGTGGCTGGGGCTAAATTGGATTTGAAGAGGCTACCAAGCCCTGCAGAACTGCAGTGGCAAAGCCTGCTCTGGATTTAGAGTAGAGAGGTAAGTGGTAGTGCTTGGTGAAAGTGTGCACTGAGCTCCAGGTTGCAGCTTCTAAAATGTCTTTGGTTGGTACTCCTCTGAGGAAAGCTGCCGAAGTGGCTGCTGCTCTGGTAGAATGAGGCCTAATGCCCTTAGGCACAGATTTGCCATGTTGTGAATAACAGAAGCGGATGCAGTGTCCTATCCATTTTGAGATTGTCTGCTTTGTAATAGGCTTTCCTTGTGATCCTGCAGCATATGCTACAAACAGTTGCTCAGTTTTTCTGAAAGCTTTTGTTTTGTCCAAGTAAAATCGTAGCTGTCTGTGTATATCCAAAGCATGCAGAAGTCTCTCTCCTTTATTCTGGGGATTTGGGTAAAAGGTAGGCAAATGAATGGTTTGGTTTAAGGCCACATTGGAGACCACTTTTGGCATGAATGTTGGGTTTGTCCTAAGAGAAACCCTGTCTGGATGAAAAATGAGGAAAGGTTCCACAGCCATTAATGCCTGTAACTCTGAGACTCTTCTTGCTGAAGTTATTGCTAGGAGCAGAGCAGTTTTCCATGACAAGAATTTGAGATCAGCTGTGCCGGCTGGTTAAAAAGGATGCAGTGTGAGTTTTTCTAAAACAAAATTGAGGTCCCAAGTAGGTACTGGTGCTCTCCTTGGGGGTCTTATATTTTTTGCCCCTCTGAGGTACTGTCGTAGTAGAGGATGTGAAAAAACAGGAGTTTCCATATTGTAATGAGCTGAAATGGCAGAGGCATGGATTTTAATAGATGAGAAAGATAAGCCTTTGTCCAGCATCTCAGTTAGGTATTGTAAAATCTGAGGTATATTAGGGACAAGTGGTTCGAGCCCTTGTGCCTGGTTCCAAGCACAGAATCTCTTCCATTTTTCTGCATAAGATTTCCTAGTGCTGGGCCTCCTGGCTTCTAAAATGACATCCATAACTGCTTTAGAGAGAGGTGCAGTCTGAGTGGCTACATTATCTGCCATGCTGCCAGGTTTAAGGTTCTGAGTTGACTGTGCAGAATCTGATTGTTTTGTTGTGTCAGAAGATGAGGAATTTGAGGTAGAAGCCAAGCTGGGCCTTGAGACAAACACTTTAGGATTGGGTACCAGTGCTGGCGTGGCCAGTCTGGGGCAATTAGGATCATTTTTGGCCTTTCTTGTCTGACTTTTAGTAGCACCTTGGTAAGAAGAGGCATCGGAGGGAAGGCATAAACTGTCAGGCCTTTCCAGTTGAATGATACAGCATCCACTTTCCATGCTTGAGAGTGATAAGTTCTTGTGCAACATTTCTGTATTTGGTAATTGTGAGGAGAGGCAAAACGATCTATGTCTGGGCGCCCCCATTTTCCTCGTTATCATGCTGAACACTTGTGGATTTAGCTTCTATTCGTGAGGATCCATGAGATTTCTGCTTAGTTAGTCTGCCAGTGTATTTTTTGTTCCTGGCAGGAATTGTGCCTGGAGATGTACTTGATAGGTCAGTGCTGTATTCCACAAAGTCATGGCTTGTCTGCATAGGGGGTAGGAATGTGTGCCCCCTTGCTTGTTTATGTACCACATAACTGTGGTATTGTCCGTCTTTATTAATAGTTGTCCTGGATGTATTAGGTCCTTGAAAGCTGTCAGGGCATTCTGTACAGCTAGCATCTCTTTTTGATTGATGTGAAGATGCATTTGTTCCTTGGGCCACATGCCCTGAATACATTTTCCTGCCATATGCGCCCACCCGGCATAATCCGATGCATCCATTGTTATTGTCTGCCTGGCTGTGGGTAAGGTGAAAGGCTGTCCCTTGTTGTGGTGATAGGCCTGGGACCACCATCAAAACTCCTGTTGTAGGCAGGGAATTAAAGTTATGATTGTCTCCAGGCTATGACAATGCTGAGTCCAAACACTTTTTAGATACCATTGTAGTTTCCTCATATGCAGTTTTGCATATGGTATTAGTAGAATGCAGGATGCCATGAAGCCCAGGGCCTGCAGAATTTTTCTTGCAGGGAGATGGGTTTTTGTTGCCATCATTTGAAAGTAATGAGTCAGTTGCCTTTGTTTGTCTGGCGTGAGATAAGCCACCTGGGCAGTTGTATTTAAGCTTGCACCCAGGAAGATTATCTCTTGAGAGGGCAGTAGTTTTGATTTATTTTTGTTTACTGTGCACCCTAGGCAAATTAGCAATCTTTTTACAAACGCCAGATGCTTTAGAAGAATGTCCTTGCTCTGCTTGAATAAGGCAGTCGTCCAAGTAGGGATATATTTGAATTCCTTTTTGTCTGCAAAATGCAAGTACTGGTGCCAAGCATTTTGTGAAGACCCTGGGTGCAGTACATAAACCAAAGGGCAGTGCATAGAATTGGTAATGCATTGAGCCTGCTATGAATCTGAGGTATCTTCTGCAAGACTGTCTGATTGGGACATGCAGGTATGCCTCCTTGAGGTCCAAAGTAACTAGCCAAGCTTTCTTGCCCAGCATGGGCAGAAGTTGCTGTAGTGTTAACATTTTGAATTTTGGAACATCCAGGAAAGTATTTAGGATTGACAGGTCCAGTATTGGTCTCCAGGCTTTGTCCTTTCTGGGTACTAAGAAAAGTCTCGAGTAAAATCCTTGTCCCTGTTCTTGCTGTGGAACTTTTTGAATAGCTCCCCATGTCCATAAGAGCAGCAATCTGTTTTTGTGCCTCTGCCCATTGGTTTTGTGGCAGCTCTGGCATACCTTCTGGTTTTGGAAGTGTGTGGAATTGGAACCTGTAACCCTGAGAAACAATATTCAGCACCCATTGGTCCTGGGTGATCATGTGGCAATTTTTTGAGAAAAGTGCTAGCTTTCCCCCTAGGGGTGCTGTCAAAAGGTAAGTGTTTGGCATTTGCAGAGGGAAGTCATTGGGACTGTTTCCTATAAGGTTGTGATTTGTCTTCCCCTCCTTTGGGGGCTGAAGCACCCCATTGTTTAGGTCTGTAGGAGCCTTGGGGCTGAGATCTGCCTCTTGGGCGTCTATCTGCCTCTTTGTGGCCTGTCTGACACTGGAAAGGAATTATATTGCCCATAAGAGTGATTGGCGAATAATGAGAGCTGATAAAGGGGGTACAATAGTAATAATGAATGTAAGTGACTATAGTATCGCTATGAAGTCATTACTTAGTGATCAAAACTGTTACAAGGTAGTAACACAAGAATAAATATTCCAAAGTTTCAAGAAAGTAGATTATATTTTGTTTGATTTATTCACTCAGGGAAATATTGATGCTTCTACCTATGAATTTTTGAGTAATGAGTTTCCAAAATTAGCTGTTATTTTTGGTATTCCCAAGCTTCATAAAGCTTGTGAAATTATTCCCTTTAGACCCATTATTTCGGCTCGTGGTTCAAAAACAGAATTTATTTTGGTTTGGTTGGACAAATGGTTAAATCCTATTGTCCAAAAAGTTAAATCTTATTTAAGGGATTCATGGCACCTTTTAGAACTTTTGGGTCAATTTTGTATAGATAAGACTTTCTATTTTGCATCATTAGATGTAGTTTCGCTTTATACCAGTATTAATCAGGATATTGGAGTTGAGTTTTTGAGGGAATATTTAAGTAATCACACAGACATGGATAATAGTTTAGTGAGTACTATTTGTGCGTTGATGGATGTCATTTTGGAAAATAATTTTTTTCAATTTAAGGATATGTATTTCCAACAAACCTCGGGGGTTGCAATGGGTTCACGAGTTGCCCCGAGCTTTGCAAATTTGGTCACGGCCATGTGGGAAATCAAGTTTTTATATACTCATTCTTATGCTCACCATATTTTGTTCTATAAGAGATACATAGATGATTTGTTTCTTTTGTGGAGTGGAAATGAGGCATCATTCTATGAATTTGTTAGTTATTTGAATAGTACTACCCAATTTTTAAAGTTCACTATAGGGCATTTTGGTGAAAGTATTAATTTTCTGGATTTAAATTTATATATAAATCCAGATAATCGTAAATTTGAGAGCAACATTTTCAGAAAATCTAGTTTTGTAAACCAATATTTGCATCATGATAGTTTACATCCCAATTTCATGAAAAGAGGGGTTGTCAAGGGACAATTCATTCGTCTGAGTAGATTGACTAGTAATGATATGTGGTTTTCAGAAGAGGCAGATAAACCTTCTACTTTTTTTGTTTCAAGAGGGTATGATGGTGGATGGCTCATGAATATATTGAAAGAGGTACAATTATTAAGATCTAATGTTGCATGTCCTATCTTATGTATGTCCAGTTCTAATTTTAGAAGTATAACCAATTCCAATATTACTAATATTGGTCGTGTTTGTGATTATAAGTTGGCTTTTCCTATTCCAATATCTGATGAAATGACTGTAGTCAGGGGTATTATTTGTGAAAATTGGAAAGTTGTACTTGGTAACAATGATTTGTGTTCTATTATAGGTAAAGTCCCATTATTCACATACAAAAAAACATTTAGTATTAAGACCATTGTTGAAAATGTTAAATGTACACCAAAAGAAGTACGGTGTTATGGAACATTTCCTTGTAATGGGTGTAGGCAATGTAGGTATATTTCAGGTAACAGCATTATTTTTATAAAACATCTTAATAAAATAATTCATAGTAAGGGGCATTATAATTGTAAGACATGCAATGTGGTATATTTAGCTGTGTGTGATTCCTGCGAACATTTTTATGTGGGTAAAACCATAAGAGCGTTATATAAGCGTATTTATGAACATAATTTAGCCATAAAGAAAAAAGACCAGTCTAATGCTTTAGCAAGGCACGCTTTGGTTTGTGATGAATTCAAAAAGTTTAGATTTTCAGTATTGGAAAGAGTTGATTCTAGTTTATTTTCTGGTAATTTTAAAGTTCAGTTAGAATGTAAGGAAACAATATGGCAGATCTTGCTTAATGCAGATCAGCCACCTGGGTTGAATGATGTTATTAACATCAAATGTTTCCTACAATTAAATAGGATTTAATATTTGTTTAGTATTTAACAAAATATTGTATGTATTTTTAACATTATTTAATTGATGTGTCGTTAGATGACAATACATTTATTGTTTTTTATGTAATATTTGATTTGTATTCAATTATGCATTTATTGACAATTAAGGTCATGTGATTCAATTTATTTTGTATTTAAATGATTGTGCGCTTAGTGACAACTGTTCTGAAGAAGTTCATGTTTTATTAAATTTGAACGAAACGCGTTAAGAAAGTTTTCATCTTCCTTGGCTTTCATTCATCTACGCTGTGCTTTGATTTGTTTTACTTTGGTTTGGTTCGTGTTTGTGGTTCACTGGAAAGGAACAATTTTTTTGAAGGCCAGTTTCTGATAAATCTAGGTGGTTGAACCTGTAAGAAATCTTTCACTGTCTGCATTGACTTTGCTTTATCCTCCATTTTCTTTAACACCTCTTCTGCCTTAACACCAAACAAAGTATCATGCTGTAATAGAGCATCCAATAATTTTAACATGGTCAGGTAAACTTTGTTCTTTCAACCAAGCATGCCTTCGAATAACAGAGCCTGTAACTGCAGCACTACAAGAAGCCTCTAATGAATCAAAACCACACTGCAGAGTATGCTTTCCCACTTGTTCAACTGCATGCAATAAATCCTGCATTTCCTTACTGTCAGGACTTTCTGAATTTGAAACCATTTTCTGTTTTAACAATGACATGAGGTACTGTTGATATTTAAGTATGTGAAACGGACAGTTTTTAAAGCTCTTACAGCTAAAGTAGCAGAAGTGTAAACCTTTTTCCCCCATCTGTCCAGAGCTCTGGAATCCCTATCAGAGGGGAGAGGATTTTTAGCAGTGGAAGCCTTAACCCCTTTAGGACCCTGAGAAATTGTTTCTGGGTCTGCAGCGAGGTTTTTGTAATGAAATTTATGAGAGTCAGGGACCCTGTAGTACCTGTCTGGCTTGACTGGTGCAGGGGGTAAAGAATCAGGAGACAGACTGGATTCAGAAAAAACTCATCAACAATATCAAGCACAGGGGGGATAGCCAGGGGCCTGTGCTGAGGCAATAAAAGGAAGTCTCTGAGCCTTTTCTTAGATTCTGAATAATCCTGGCTCTCCCAATGGAAATGTTCCCTCATGGTGTGCAAGGTTTCCCTAAAAGAATAATCCTCAGGTGGAGAGGCTGAAGGTATGGACTCTTCTGCATCAGAGTCCTCATAGGGAGGGAGAGAATATCCTTGATCAGAAGAGGAATCAGAGGAAATGGAAACCTGGTCAGAGGAATCATAATCAGTGTCTTGCCTAGGCCTTTTGTCAGGAGGGGTATGGGAACCCCTGGTTAAAGTAATTAGGTCTTCGGCCATTTTAAGCATCAGTTTCTTTGGCATGGATGACTGTTCTGGAGAATGCTGTACTTGTTTCCTTGTCTTTAATGGTGTTTTTGTCTTTGCTGCTGTAGTGGCTTTAATTGTAAGCTGTGAAGGTCTGAAAACACCCTCAGAAGCCGATGCCTGCTCAGCGGCTCCGGACCCATTTGAGGGTATAGTTTCCGTAGGCCCAATACCTCGAGTTTCCACAGGCCTTGGTGTCTCCACGTGGCTGTCGGTTACGGCCTGTGGCTCTGAGGTAGTGGGTGTCAGAGGCTGCGAAAGCGCCTCACTGAGAACCGGCGACTGGCCTAGAAGAGGCTTCATCATCGGTTTTGGACCTCGGATGCCTGTCCTTTTCTTTGTCTGTGTTTTTTATAAATTCCAGTGATTGGTTGTTCCGATGGCATTATGTAATTAAACCTTCGGCCAAAATAATGTAAAGCAAAATCAGACAGACATTTAATAGTGCGTTTATTGAATCTAGCACAAAACTGACAACTAGTAATGTCATGGTCAGTGCCTAGGCAAGGAATACAGTAAGAGTGAAAGTCCTTATGAGGTATTTGCTTCCCACAAGAAATACAATTATTAACTTTTACTGACATAGGTCTGGAGCAAGAAAAAGTTTCCCCAATGGGTACTTAGTTTACTGAAGCCTTCGGTTCTGAAACTCAATTTTGAAAATCTCAGGAGTCGGCCGACCGGCACCTGCGAACTGCTTTTGCTTCGGGCACCGCGCGGCAAGAAAGACTGGAGAAAATAGTGTCGGTTGCAACTTTTATACCCCTGGCGCACTGACATCAGGGAAGAGGTGACAGCAACCGACGCCGGACCAAGACTTTGGAACTCGGGCCGACTGCGGGTCACCTGCCAGCAGGATAACTCGTATGTAATGACTGCAACAGTGAAACACGATGAACATCAACTTCCATGTTTGTGGGTGACACTGAGCAGCTGCCCACTTGCCCTGTGTTTTCTGCCAGCAGTTAGAACTTGGAGGGAAATTTAAATGACTGTTCTGTTCCCTCCAAGTAAAATAGGTCCCGTATTTATGTTGGTCGCTGTATGGGTATGGGTTTGCTCTCTCCCTTTTGCCAGAAAACAGAAATTAATGCAGAGCTGTTGATCGATCCGTACGATCTTGTTGACAGAACTTGAAGGTTTTTTTTTTTTTTTTTAATCAAGGCTTTAATAAGAATCCGTGCCCGAGTGTAGCTATCAGTTGACCAGATATTTACAGTGTGTGCCAGATTTTTGCCTTATTTGGTCTGGTTCACATAAAATGGGGTTTCTCTGGCAAATCATTGAGGACTGAAGAAAATAATGGCATACTTTTGAGCTTTAGATTTCATACGTTTCAGAAAATTCACATTAATTCAAAACTTGTTGTTCTATCAACTTTCTAAGCTTATAAGAGCAATATTTAAAATGTATCCTTAGCTTTGGCCCTTTGTTCTCCACATTATGACAAGGATTGTCCATATTTCTTGCACTGAAGAGGTTGACAGGTATTTTGTGTGTGTGTAAGAATGAAAGAGGTGTGTGCAAGAGATAGGCAGCTTACCCTTCAGATGTCCAGGCTTTTGCAGAATGTCCATATTTTTGCCTCATATTTTCAGTCTGTTTCTAATAAAATTGTGTTTTTCTGGAAAATCCCTGGCAAATCATTGATGACTGAAGTCAGAAAATAATGACAGACATTTGTGCATCAGACTTCATAGCCTTCAGAAAATTTGTACTAATGCAAAACTAGTTGTTCTATTAACTTTCTGAGTTTACAAGACCAAATATTAAAATGTGCCCTAATTTTTGGCTCTCTGCCCCCCCCCCCATTATGGCAGGTGCATTTTTCAAGAAATTTAGTTTCAAGTGCATTTTTAAGGGATTGTGAGCTTCACAGGAAGAGAAGTTTACTGCTGCTCATGCTAAGTCTGTTTACAATGTGCAACATGTTTGTTTAGCTAGGTAACAAACAGTATCACTATTGTGGTGCAGCCTTTTAAAGTTGTGTTAGTAGCACAACAGGTAGCATGCTTGCATTTTAATGCAGAAGGCTGTGGGTTCTATTCCCGCAGCATATTGATGGATTGTTGATACTGTTTTGCATTTTAGGGGATGGGTACTGAAGTCCTGAAAATGTCCTCTTTTGCATGAGATGCCTAGTAACTATGAACCTGTTTTCAGTTTGCCATCCATGCAATATTACCAGCTTACCATTTTTTTATTTATTCTTCAATTGCAGCAGGCACTGAATTTGTAGATGAAACACTGAAATAAAGTTGCTTTCTAGCAGCAACCTTTTCATTAGTTACAGATCTCTTTAAGGTGGAATTATTCAGCTGACTTACTTCTGCAGAGATTAGGTTCATAGGTTTATACTAGGCTATCTGCCCTAGGGCATTTATAAGCCTAGCCAGAGTGTGTTTGGCTTTCGCCACCCATTTTAAATTAATTTTGCTATGCCCTTTTTCGAGGTTAGTATACTGTGCCTCTGTCTAACAGTGACACAGAAGTGATACCCGGGGTAAACCTATGATCTCCCATCCACTCATCAAGATTCCTCTTTAAGAGAGTTAATGAGGGACTCTGCCTAACCTGGACTGGGATTTTATTCCAGAGTGAAGGGAGCCTCTGCGTTATGAATCTGTCCCTCCAGCATGCCCTATTTATTTCAGTGCTGAGGTTCAAGTCTCTCGAGCGCGTAGCTCGATGGGATTTGGATTTTCTGAGGTGCAGCATGTCCGTTAATTCCAGGTTGGACATGGCTTTATACGTCAGGCATAGATCGCCTCTGAGCAGGCGGTATGCCACTGAGTAGAGCTGGAGTTTCTTTAACCGGGCAGCATATGGCATCTGTTTGAGCCCTTTGATCCTCTTGGTGAGGTACTTTTGGGGTCTTTCCAGTTGCTGCAGGTGTCTGGTAAGGTACATCCCAAAAGGGGCATTGTACTCAATTATGGGCCTGATGAGGGACGAGTAAAGAGGCATGATGACCTCCCCTGATCTAGATGTGAATCCCTTCATGATTAGGTGGGCTATATAAAATGTTTTTCCAACCACTTTGGTCACGTGGTTGTCAAATGAGAGATTGCTATCAACTTGGGTCCCCAGGTCCCTAATTACTTCTTCTGTACTTAATGGATTACCACCTATGTGGTAATTTGTAGGCATTTTGTTTTTGCCAAAGGAGATGACTATACACTTTTTGGCGTTTAGCTTGAGGCCATGGCTCTGGCACCAGTTGTCTGTTTCTATGAGGCCCTTTTGGAGGATGCTTGTGTCGGCTGGAGAGTGGATTATGGTGCCCAGTTTGCAGTCATCTGTGAACTTGGTCAGCCACAGTCCTTCTGTGTTGGCCTGTACCTCTGAGAAATATATACCGAACAAGAGAGGTCCCAGGACTGAGCCTTGTGGGATGCCACTTGTAACTGGTTTGGAGTCTGACATGGCTCCAGCAATTCTAACCATGTGGGTTCTGTCCTTGAGCCAGTTTGCAACCCATCTAGTGACATAGGGGTTTATATTTAAGCTGGTGAGCTTATCTATAATGCCCGAGTGGGGTATTGTATCGAAGGCTTTTGCGAGTTACAGGTAGGCTGTGTGGACCACCTTCCCCTTGTCAATGGCCTTGGTGACTGTTTCAAAGAAATCGACCAGGTTTAAGAGGCAGGATCTGCCCTTAACAAAGCCGAACTGGGTAGGATCCACTGTCTGTAGGTCCCCAATATCTTTATTTATGAGTCCATGATGATCCTTTCCATAGCTTTGCAGACCAAGCTAGTCAGGCTTATGGGGCGATAGTTTCCAGGATCCCTTGAGGCACCACCTTTGTGGAGAGGGACCACTGTTGCTGTACGCCACTCTTTGGGTACATATCCTGTAGTAAGGCTGAGATTGAACAGTAGTTTTATGTTTGGGTTTAGCTCTTCTTGGAGTTCATGTAGGATGCAGCCCGAGACACTGTCTGGTCCCATTGATGCTGTGTTTTTTGCTTTGGAGAGGGCGGCTCTTACCTGAGCATCTGAGATGTCAGGGGGGCAAGCACTCTGCTGGGATAGATATTTGCCCTTTTTGTGGGGAGGGGGGGAGAAGTTTGCGCTGAACCTGTCAGCTAGGATGTTGGCAATGTCTGTGGGTTCGGTGTATTTTTTGTCACTTTGGACATATTCTGAGCATATATGAGTGCCTGTAGTTTTTTGCTAATACTGATCAGAGATGCCTTCCCTTTTTGGGATTTTGCTCTATCATGTAGTAGCTTCCTCCTTCTATTGTGTAGTTTGTTTATGGCTGGGGTCCACCAGACAGGACGTCTGCCTTTGGAGGATTGGGTCTTGGTTTTATTTGCGATTGCATGATCCATGCATTCCTAAAAGTGTTCATAGAATGCGTTTATAAAGGATTCTGCGGTCTGGGCTGTATTTTCCACAGGCCCGGGGGCTTTGAAGGATTCCACCTCAGTTTTGAGGAGTGTGAAATTTGCTTTAGAGAAGTTTTTCACTGTGGTTTTCTGGGCAGGGGGTGGGGGTCGGGATGTGAATATCCAGTGAGATAAGTTTATGGTCTGATCTTACCAGTGAGGGATACACTTCTGGTCTGGAGCATAGAGTCCCCATGTTGGTGATGATCAGGTCCAGCATGTTTTCCCCTCTTGTGGGAGTGGTAACAAGTTGTTCCATAGCATTTGAGTTTATAAATTCTAGGAACCTTTGGGCTAGGGTGTTGGAGCTAGAGTAATGCTCCCAGTCTATGTTTGGGTAGTTGAAGTCGCCCAATATAATGGTGTTTGGAGAGACCTTCATATTTTCCAGTGTTCTCAGGAAGGCCGAGTGGGGTTCCTGGGTTTGGGAGGATGGTCTGTAGCAGGCTATAAACTGGAAGGCAGTTTTACCCACTGTTAGTTGCACATGGATAGTCTCTGATGCTTCGTGCTGTGCCACCAACCTGGAGGTGTGGGTATCTTTGACAAATATTGATACTCCCTCCTTTGTGGTTCAGTCCAAGTTTTGGGGCCGAAAAGCATGGTATGAGGTATAACCTGGTAGTGCTGGGGTGCTCTCAGGAGCCTTGAACCAGGTTTCTGTTACTGCATAGATATCAATGTTCTCCATGCCAAGGAGAGTTTCGAGTGCTTGCATCTTGAGGTTTAGACTTCTGGCGTTGAGTAGCATTACTCTTAGTTTCTTATCCCTTGTGATACCTATGGAGGTGGGTTTGTCTTTTGAGCCTTGCCTAAAAAAGGCACTATGGGGGTGGCAAGAGCCTTTGCCAATATCCTAAAGCCCAGGGGTGACAGGTGCAAGCCCGTCCCTAGCGAAGCATCGTGGCTTGTCGAGCATGTCATCCCAGGCTGACAGGCACTGGATCCCCTTTGAATGACACCAATACTTAAGCCAATTGTTGAAATTGATTGTTCATATTGACTGATATTGGTGGATTGTAATGACAGAAGTTTGAGTGGCCCTTTATGGTTTAAATGTTCTCAACGGTTTTGTTGTTATTGGTTCATATGTTTTTTCACTGCTTACTGGAAAAATGTGCAGAACTATACATTTAAAACACATACTACCAAGTGGTGCTGTATTGTACAAGGGATATAATTTACTCATTATGTATTAAAATTTAATTATACAATCAGGAAGGTGAATCAGACTTTTGCATGCTCCTAAAATGTTCACAAGGGACCTATGCTTTGAAAACAGCCCAAAGGTAAACTTAATCCGCCACTGGCCAGATGCATTTTCCTTGAATATGGGTTTCAATGCTGCTTCAGTGAATGTGAGTTTCAAAGGTCAAACAGTTGTAATGTTAAGTCTGTTTTCATTGAGGCTATATTGCTCTGTTTAGCTTTAGCAAATATCCATCAGTATTTGTACTATAAATTTTGAAATACAAGCTTTAAATTAATTCCAAACATCTGTAATCATTGTAGAAGCAAAGCAGAAATCAGTATGCACACTGAAAATATTGAACAGTGTTTATGACAACTGGGAAGAATTAGTCTAGTAATGGGACACTGAAATGGCTGTGTGGTGGTGGTGGGGGCTGATTAGGGGGTTTGGGGGTTGATCTAAATGTAACGTATGGGTACCACCGCCGATATGGGTCCATCAAAAATGTTTCCTTTATAAAAGGGGTCCTCCATCTTGCAAAGTTTTGGAGCCACTGATCTATACATCTATATTTTCTTCCATGCAATTCTCTAATCAAATGTAAAGAATGCAGACTCACGATTGCTTTTATAAGAGACATTTTTAGTCCAGTTATCTGCAACATACAAGTCAACACTGTTCTGCAACTCCACATACAATTATAAGATGATAAAAGCATACTATTATGGTGAAACCAATGTGAAAACGGAAGCCCTGTGCAAAATTGAAAACATCACAGTAGTTTGGTTTTGTCAAAAGGAGATCATGCTTGTAAAACTTGGTCGACTTCTTCGAAACAGTCACCAAAGTCATGGACGAGGGGAAGATGGTGCACACCACCTACCCTGACATAGTCAAAGTCTTCCACACTATTCCCCACTCGGGCATAATAGATGAGCTCTCCCAGTTAGGCATCAACCCATATGTTACCAGATGGGAAGCTGGCTCACTGATAGAACCCACTCAGTTAAAATACAGGAAGCCACTTCTAGTATTAGACCTGTAATGAGCAGTGTACCCCAAGGATTGTTCTTGGTGACTCTACTGTTTGGGATATACTTTTCTGAGGTGCAAGTCAAAACCAGTGGTCTGTGGCTGACCAACTTTGCAAGCTGGGTGCTGTCTTAAATTCCCCTAGTGATGTGAACATCTTCCAAGAGGGGCTTATCCAAACTAATGACTGGTGCCAGAAGTAAGGCCTCAAACTGTATGCCAAGAAATGCATCATTATTCCCTTTGAAGAAAATGATGTCCCCACTAATTACCACATTAATAACAACATACTAAGCACACAATCAGTCGTGAGGTACTTGGGCACCCAGGTTGATAGCAACCTGACTTTTGACCACCAAGTTGCTGCCGTTGTACAGAAGGTTTTCTACATGGCCCACCACATAAGTAAGGGTATTTCATCTAAGAACAAAGAGGCCATAACATCCCTGTACTCCTCCCTTATCAGACTCATTATCGAGTACAATGCCCCTTTCGGAATGTACCTTACCCAGCACATGCAGCAGCTGGAAAGACCACAGAGATTCCTGACCAGGAAAATCCAGGGTCTCAAACACCTATCCTATAGAGACAGGTTAAAAGCCTTGTCCCTCTACTCAGTCTCCTACAGACTGCTCAGAGGTGACCTGTGTCTGGCATACAAGGCCATCTCAGACCCAGCCTTGATGGAGTTGCTGCATATCTGTAAGTCAAACTCCACTTGTGCAACCCACATGCAAGGCCTCAACCTGGTCTGTGAAAACAATACAACTTGTTGGTGGGATAAATGTGTGTCCCAAAGACTCCCCACCCCCATCTGTGGAACAGACTCCCTCTCCGTGTCAGGCAGAGTACCTTACTAGCCCTCTTTAAGAGGAACCTGGACAACTGGATGGGAAACAGAAAATAGGCCTCTAGGATACTACCTGTGTCACTGCTGGACAGGGGAAACAGCTGCTGACTTTGTGAGAACATGGGAAAAATCCATGGCTAGGCTTATAAGGGCCTCTGAGCCAATAGCCTACAAGCATACCATTAAACATCAGTAGCCATGAGATAGTAAGCTAGGCACTTAAAAAACAAAAAAAAAGACCTCTGTACAAGACTATAAAGGTCTAGATTATGAAGAGCTGGAAAACAGACAAGTTAGATGATGTAGATGGGTGCTGGGAATGCCTATTCCCAAATGAAGAGATGTGGAACAGGATTTAGAACAAGTGGGTATAAAATTATGTGATGGGAGTAAAAGTTACACTAACATGGGAAGGAAAATCAGGATAATTCAAAGAGGAAGCAAAAGGGGTAAGGAGGGACACTACAGAAAATGGACGAAAGAGCTAAGTGGGAATACGATAAAGCACGGAAGTAAACAAGGGTTGCAAGGCAGCCCAAAGCAAGAAAAGAAAAAGTAGCTGGTATAACACATTAGGGAGTGAAAAAGTTTTTTTTTTTATTCATAGTTCACAAGAAAATGGTCACACAAGAATCAGTTAAACCTGGTAAAGAATGAGAGGGCCAGGAAGGCAATGAGAAGAGATACATAACCCAAAATGCTATTCAACTTGGCATTCACAAAGGTGAAACAAGACAGGGGAACCTGATACAGAAGCTCTCACAGGAGAGGTTGAGAGGGGAAACCTACATTGTTAAGATTGACATCAGTAGGGTAAAGATGATGACAAATATTCTTAAATAGGACAGGGTACAAGCCTTAGTACTCCTGCCCCCAAGTATAAGGAAGTTAATCCTAGATTCTACCACAGCAGAGCTCTACTGCATGTCTCTAGAAGGACGGTAACCCAAGAATGCTTGTGACTGCCTACAGTAATACCTTCAGACAATTATAGGCCAATAATAGTCCAGAAAACTACAGGTCCATTAATGTAACAATTTAAAAGGCAAGCCATGCAGAAAATACTAAGAAAATGCTTTTCTAGTCACCACAAAGCCATTATTTCTTGATCATAGGTGTTTAGGGCCAGAAGACAGTAGCAAAGCAACCTCCTGCATTTCTATGACTGGATTACAACACAACAAATAGGTATCATCATTTGTTCAGCACTGTAAGTGGGGCAACAGGTAATACACTCACTTATGGTGCAGAAGGCTATGCCCTCTTTTTCTACACTAGGTAGATCAACTGTTGACACAGCAGTGCAGCACAGGGCGGTGCTGCACACCAAGTGTGTAATACTTCAGATGAGACATTAAACTGAGTTCCTATCTGCTTGAATTGGTGGTAGCTCAGCTGGATATAAAACATCCCATGCCACCGATCAAAAAATGTAGGGGTCCTTTATTTATATACAAAATCTTATTTACAAGATATCTACATCTTTATAAATATTTACATATGTACAAATGCATAAATATACAAAAACTGTTTACTTATATTCATAATTTCCTTTACAATCATGTTAAATTGTCATCCATGTTAGATCCCCACTCCTTTTGCCAACATCTGATTTTACTTGATATTGTTGCTAAAATCCACTTACCATTAAACATAATTTAATTTATTCTTTCATTCCATATAACCAAATAGTTCTAACTTATTTTAATATATTTCTATTCTTATAATATCCATATTTAATCACATCCATGTTTATCCACTTCTTTTATATCTTCAAAAAAACTTCTTTACATAGTTTTCCACATATTTTCTTACTCTTACAATTCAAAACACATGTTCTGTAGTTTCTTTTTCTTGACAATGTAAATATATTGAATTCATTTTTTATTTGGCATATTTCCTTTTACTGGCAATTTATCCAACACCAGCTTCCACAAAAAATCTTGACATTCTACTTTCTGATTACATCATTTGTTTCTCGTTTTTATAGCTTTAATTTTTTTTCATCTTAGATTTCCCCATGGTTTTATATAGTAATGTTTTATCATTACATTCTTACACCATACTTTTCTATATTTTCCCAGATCATCAATTATTTTCTACAAAAATATTTTTTCTTGGTAACATTTGATTCCTTCATTTAAACACTCTTTCTCTTTTTTTACCATACCCAAAAATTTATTATACTTCTATTTATACAGTTTTACTACTGATCTAATCTTTTTCATTTATCCACATTAACAGTTTGAACAAATTTAATGAAGTAGTGTATACCACTGGGTTAATCAACCCTAAACTTCCTTCTTTATTTGAATACAAAACTCCTCTTTTTACTGGTTTAATCTAGAACCCCATATAAATTTAAAAAAATCATCTGCAATCTTTCAAATAGTGTTGAGAACATAAATGCACTTGGTGAGTATACTATTTTCCCCATCAGTATTGAATTTATCAAATAAGCCTTTTTTCCTTAATCATAAGTTACATATTCTCCAGAAAAGACATGTTTGTTTTATGTCTTCTATTATTTTTTCTTACTGAATTCTACTCCTATCTTTATTCCTAAAGTCTATACCCAAAACAGAAATGTCATTAACTGTAAAACATATACCCCTGATCTTTACTACACAACATAAACCTTACTTTTCTCTTTATTTAAATCTATCCCTATCATCTCTAGACACTCATTTGTGGAAATGACTTATGTTACCCAAATTTTGTTTTGGCAATTATAATGTCATCTGCACTTGCTAACAAAACTGGAATTCTTAAGTCTTCAGGTGTTATATTCCCCGACTCCTTCATTTTGTAATTTATTCCACATACAATTAAATTCACAACTACTGCAAAGAATAAACAACTCATTGGACATCCCTGTCTTGCAACGCTCTTCATATTACATCTTGGCTTAACCAGACATTTACAACTATTTTTCCTTTAGTATTACTACATGCTGACATACACAATTTCCTTACTTTCTCACTTATATTACTTTTTTCATTATTATCCACAAGAGTTCATGCCAAATTGCGTAAAAATGCCTTATTAAGGTCTCCTATCATGACTTTCACTTCTTTTCTGTTCATAATGTCATCCACAATTTTACTATGATTAATAACCCTTCCCCATTATACTTTATCTTCCATATTTTCCATTTTAGTTTCAACTCTCAAAGATCTTATAATCATTATTCAATAATATTGGTGTCCTGTTTTAATAGTCTTTTATCCTCCTCCTTCCATATGAATTTAGGTATTCACCTACATAATTCATTATATATAAAACTGTCATTTAACCATTCTTTCAAAATATTTAGTTTTTTTGCTAATCCCTTAATTTTTTATATATTTCATACCCTGTTCCATCTGGGCCTGCAACCAAATTGACATTTACTTGTCTTAATACTTTATCTACCTCATTTAAATACATTTCCTTTTCCAACACTTTTTTCTCTTCCTGGGTTTTTTTTTTTTTTTTTTTTACTTTCCATGTTTTTTCACTACCTTCTTTTTTTCTTTACATATTTATTGTACATATAGTACTATGCTATTCATATTCCTTTTCTTTGCATTTTGTTCTAAATCTTCCAATGCATCATGTGCATCATTGTATGTTCTTTTATATTTTCTTTCTCTGCTTTTCTCACATCATATTGCCTCTGTAAAAACATTTATATTTTTCCTTAAATATCATCCACCATACAAAACATTTTTTTTTATAAAATGTTCTCACAGTAATACAGTCTTTCCATAACGTATTACTAATATCTTTCCTTCTTTTATTCCATGCTTTCTCATTTGTCCTTTAATTCCTCTGCCTATTTTTATGTATTATTTTCCTTTATCAGTAGCCATATTGCAAGATGATCAGAAAATCCTTTCTCAGCTACCCCCCCTTCTCCTATAACTAAACCTTCTGATACTATAAAACAATCTATTTCATTTTTATACACACAGAAATTTATGGACTTACAAAAGGGGTCCCAAAGTTTTAACTTACCACATCTTATAACTTCTAACATTTTTCTTTTATCATTTCTTTTCTTTTTATACTTGCCTCTTAAATCACAATTAAAGTTTCCTGTTGTTATAATATTCATATTAATCACTACATAGTCTATAATTTGATGAAATAAGGTATCCCTTTCCTTACAATTAGTATAAGCATGTTATAATTCTATACACTTGTTCTTTCCATTTTAAAACTGTGTTTTATCCTCCCATTTTTTCTTAAGTTACATCTAATATCTTTACAGTATTTCTACAGAATATGGCTGTTCTAGAATATCTATAATTTCCCAAATTCCAGATAATCCTTCCTCCCCATAGTTTCACTGTTTGTAATCTTTCATTTGTTAAAAAATCTTATGTCTTCTAGTATAATTACATCTACATCACATGTATTACACTACTCTAAAATTAATTTTCTTCTTACTATATTCTTAATGCCATTCAAATTTACAGAAAGCACTCTAAAATTTTAAATTTTCCCTTTGCCTTAGATTCATGGCTTCATAAGTTCATAGCTAATTACTAGGTTAGCTTTCTTAGTAGGCCATTCTAAGCTTAACCAATTTCCTTTCCACTGCACCTTGTGTCTGTCAGTTAAACACTTAACCGCTATACCAAGACTCAATCTTTAGTTGTATATATTCTTTTTCATCCACTTCCTTTCATTTTTATTTTGCACTTATCCCTTTAAATTTTATTTTTCTGACTTCTACCCTTTTACCAATAGAAATGTTTTTGCTACCTCCCAGTTTATGTCTTCTTTATTTATTTAAGAACCTTCTATCCTCTATTTTTTCTCATCTAATTTTTCTGCTATTTGTACTAATAAAATGTCTTCTGTTCATTTTCTTCTTTTTCCTTACTCTTACTTTCATTTTTACAATTGATTCATAAATGTCCAATTTTGTTACATTTATAACATTTCAATTTAAATTTTTTGCATCATGTCCCATTTCTCCACAAATGTAACATTTTCTTTTGTCACAGTTACTTACCAAATATCTTTTTCCACAAAAAAAAACATCTTTTGGGTTGTCATCAGCATTTTACAACACTCCTATTCCCATCCACATTTATCATTCTTGGCATATGTATAATTTTTTTTCTCTTTCTGTTTTTAACACAATATTATAATCCCATCCACCAGCCCATAAACCCCCTTTGTCATAAACTTTTGCAATGTCCAGTACTTCTTTACATAAAGCTTTCAAATGTCCTTTCAAAGTCTGTCTTTCTTACTCTGTTTGATATTGTACATTAATATTGTTTCCCAGATTCCATGGGTTACAGTCTTTCTTTTTCTTATATTCCCAAGAAAAATTTCCATTGAAAAAGCAGTTTCAAATCTAATGTCACAAAATGTATATTTGTTAATGAGAATAAATGCTCTTACTTCATACGTGCTTTTACACCTGAAGAACTATTGAATTCTCCCACACTTCATACCTGCCCATTACTCTGCCATCTTTATTTTGAATCTTCACAACATACTTCCATTTTTCATTTCCTTCTACCTTCTTTTCTGTTACTCAATTATGCCTTTTTACTTTGCATATGTTTATTTACTTTTCCGTCTCACCACTATTCTTCAGGATTTTCTCTGCATCCTCTTTTTGTATTTTCTCCATAATGCCCCCCCAGGAAACATCTCCTTCATTTTCTAGCTCACTCTGCAGCACTGCTTCTTTAAGTAAATCATCCCACAACCCTCCCAACTGGAGGGTTGTAATTAATGCCCATCATTTGCTGACTCATCTCCATCAAACTTTGAGACATTTCCTCAGAATCCTGCACTTATTCCCTGGTCTTGACACTTGCTTTCTCCTCCATTTCTTTCACCAATCCATCATCTTCCTCACTCTCCATCTGTCTCCCTGTTCCTCTGGGCCACCTCTACACATGGAATGGAAATGGGAAGCTCTCCTCCAAAATGGGTCCCACTGACAACAATGATGCGTAAGGGAAGTTCCCCAATGCCCTGTTCAAATTTCCCTTTTAGTAGTATAAATATCATTGCACCTCTTTTTCCCCTGAAAAAGAGACCACTAGCCTAGTAGGACTAATCCACTCAACAAAGCATAAATAAAATAAAGAATTATTCATCTACTTGGACTTCAGGAATGCATTTAATAAGTACAAATTGGAACAAATGGGAAACTCAACTCAGCTGATTTGCAAGAATACTATTAATAATTCTAAGAACTGGACAGATAGAGAGATGGAAATGTGGCAAAGGGATCATTGGTAGACTTTGGAAAACAGGGCAACTACTGGAGTACCAATATAGTTAGTTCAGGTCCTATAATATTCAATGTCTGTGTCAAATATCACTGAAAGACTGTAACACAGGAGAAGCACATATTAACACTATTAAAAGAGGAGCAAGAGTGCAGAACAAAAACACCCAGACAGACAAAGGATCTCAGGAAGATATCAGGGTGGTCAAAAATATGGCAATGGAAGTTCAATGTCAAGAAATGTAATGCAAAGCTCCTGAACAACTGCATATATGGTGCCATATTTTGTGGGACCCTTGCCTGATCTTGTACATGACCACTGGAATCAGGGGAAGGGTTAGGAAGGCATATAGAAACATTCCCTTCCAAGGAAATGACAGGGCAACCACCTTCTTATAGAATACAATAAAGGAAGCTGTCTGTTCAGAAGAGAGGCAAAAAGTTCTACCTGAGGTATACCCCCACAGATGGACAATATCCAGAAACACATCAATGTGAAGCAACCATTTATGACAGCCTGAAGGTCACTTGATACTGGACAGCTAGATCCCAGACCTGAAGAGTGAGCCTGCAAAGGAGAAAGGACCACATCCTCCCTTGTTTGTTTTCATACCACATCTCTGTGGTACTGTCTGTGAAAACTTTGAGGAGCCCCAGAAGAGAGAGAGAGAGAGAATGAAAAGCCTGAAGAGCTAAAAGGAGAGCTCTCATCTCCCTGATGTTGATGTGACCTGACCTATAATGGAGAGGCCAGAGACCCTAGACCCTGACAGAACTGAAGAGAGCTCACCACTGCCTGTCCACGGCATCCAAAAAGAGCTCTTGAGATAAACTGGAGGATGGAAACTAAGCCCTGGGTTGAGAGAAAGCTGATGACTCCACCACTGAAGCACAAATTTGAGACAGGGAAGGAATGTAACTAGGAAACCCAGTAGATAAAACTGTAAAAGCCATACTGACTTCAGGTACCACTGGAGTTATCTCATATGGAGCCTGGCTATAGGCAGCATAGGAATGGTGGAAGCCATGAACCTTATAACCCTTTATAAATCCCTGACTGTGACTGAAGACAGAAGAAGAAGGAATTGGAAAAAGGTAATCAGAGAAAGGGCCTTAGGTGGAGGCAGGTACTCCAGCATAGAAATCGTCTGAACCCAGCAACAGAGAAAAATTATCATCTTGAGAGGGAACGAAGACTAATTTCTGAATGTTTATGGTAAATCCCAGGCTTTGCAACAAGCAAGCAGTAAACTGAAAGTAATGAAACAACCTCAGAGGCCAAGGCCTGGAAAAGCAGGTCATCTAAGATAAGAAAAGATTTGAACCTGTCTCATCCTGCAAACGGCAATGTCAGAAGCAAAGCATTTGGTGAATACCCTTGGGACAGTAAAAAGACCAAAGGGCAAAGCAGAAAACTGAAAATACAAAGAAAACACAGAGAAACACAAAAACCTTTTGAAAAGAGTATGGATGTGGATGTAAAGATAGGCATCATTTCAGTCCAGAGATGACCAGGAAGGCCTGGGAAAGAAGAAGAAGAGGGAGCAAGGTTTGAAGGGACAGTATCCAAAAAGAGGGGGCCTTTAGAAAGGTACTGAATGTCCAGAATGGGTCACCAGGTGCCTTCCTTCCTGGGGACCAGGACCAACCTGGAATAAAAAACATTTCCTTCCTGGGTAGAAAGGACAATTTGAATGGTGGCCTGAGCCAGAAGAGCCTGAAACACCTCTGGAAAGAAAGAAAAAGTTGTTTCTGTGGAGACTGGTCGATACCCAAGAAAGGGGAGTAGGAATTTCCATACCATAAAATAACCCAGGTAAATGATGGAAAAAAAAAAAAAAAGAGTCTTGAATGGCCCTTAACCAATTGGGAACCAATTGAAAGAAGAAGCAACCTGTCAGAAGTAACCTGGTTTATCCTGAAAAACCAGGCTTCTGAGAAGGAGTCTGAGTAGACTTAGTTGGAGGTGCACACCTAGAACCCTTTTTGCTTTTGGGTGGAGGGTGAGACAGTCTGTGAACAAAATCAGGTTTGGAGGGATAAGTCCCCTGGAATGTAGGGATGGGAGAAACAAATACAGGTTTCAAATCTTGCAAGGCCTTGCCTTTGTCCTGGAGGAACTTAAGTTTAGCAGCAAAGCCAAAACGGTCTTTATTATCAAGAGGAGCATCCTACAACTTACCTTTAATGTCATCAGTTAAAGGCTGAAGATGAAGTCAACAGTAAAGCCTCAGGCAGAAACAAATGCAACAGCCTTAGAAAAAGCATCAGCTGCATAACTACACTTAATAGAGTGTCAAGCCACTTGATAGGTAGAGCCCAATACAGAAAGGCCTTCCCTTCAGAATAAGGAAGATCAGAAATAATCTGAGAGGTTTGAGAAAGAAGGGCTAAATCCTACCTGTTCATATGTGTCTGATAAATGATAGCATTAAAAGCCAGGGAGGCAGCAGTATAAACCATTTTGCCTATATGTTCCTTAGTTCTACAGCCTTTGTCTGAAGGAAGGATTTTAGTGAAAGGCAAATGTTTAAAAGGTTTGTCAAAAGAGACATACTACATAAGGACATCTATATAGAAATTTACAACCTTTTTGCACCTTGTAAAAGTCTGTCAAGTTTCTTGGGAGGGTGGAGGTTGGAAATCAGGGTTAACAGAGGCTGCAGAAAAGGTATTTGAGACCAGCCAGGACTACAGCAAAAGCAGAGGGTCTGGGAGTCTCCATCTGGAGGAGTTCATAACACCTCTTCTGAATATCAGAAACCTAAAAACAATCTCACTTGAAATATTCCACCATGCAAGAAAGTGAGCCTCCAAAGGAGAGGTCTTCAAAGGGAGAATATGGACCAACAGAATACTCTTCCTTAGACCAATAATCCAAAGGAGAAGGGATATGTGAAGAGTATGCCAAAGACTCCTCCCCAGAATCAAATCCTCAGAGGACTGTTGCTTCCTAGGCCTCTTAAGGGGAATAAATATTCAGGCATGCACTGAGACTCCATAAGGAGGCTTCAAGGCCAAAATATTAAACAATGCCTAAGAAAACTCCTGCCATTCACATTGGGGATCTTTAGCAGCAGAAGACATATGCTTGTTTTTATTTCTTTTTCTTTTGAGGGATGTCTGCCTGAAAAACCCTAGGAGGTTCGGACCTCTGCCAACAGTCTAAGAAAGAGGAGGTTACATAAGTGAGTATTTTGAGCTGTACAATATTATTGTATTTTTAATTTTTTTAAGTATCTTTCATGTATTTAGACATGTCTATAGGTATTTCACCTTATATATATATATATATATATATATTTATTCTCTTCAGTAAGAAGTTTTTATATGTCTCAATAGTACAGTTTTTATAACTTTTACATTTAGAGTGTAAAATTCCCTGTTTCTTTGTTTCGTGACCTTACCCTAGTGTTTGAGTTAATGATTTGATTGGAATGTCTAGGTCATTGGTTGTTTTTTAATTGATACTGCTTTAAATCGGGTGCTGTTTCAGTAGTTGTTTTATGGTCTGATGAAGCTGTAATGTGAAAGCACTTGCCTAAGTCGTCTACAATTAAAGAAAGTTTTTATGCCACTGGATTGAGTCATTTTTCTGTCGGCAGTATTTGCACTGAATTGCTTGCCATACGTCTCTGCATTGAACTGTGGTTCTACATTTTTCCTGGATTGTGGACTGTTATTGAGCCTACCCTCCTTTGCTGTTGCCTTTATGTTTTAACTTTTATTTTACGCCTTATTTATTTTGCATATTTGTAACAGAATTGATTTCAGCCTTTATTCGTTGTTTAACACACTCAGACAATATGATCACGTTTCCAAAATCATGAACAGCAAAAAAAATAAAAATCTACCTTTTTTACGCTGCACTTCCCCACACCCCTTGCAAATTATATATACCAACTCTGAGATCTCACTACAGTGAGGAAGAGAGTAAATTTCCAGATCTGCGCTGTACCACGATTTCCATTCAAAAGCATACGGTTTTCAAAAACTCGATCACATGGTTTCGACCATATGAATTTCGAGTTTCTGAAAAATCGATCATCTGATACCAGACCCTTATTATGATCCTCATGGAAATTTTTTAAAAATAGTAAACATTTCCAATATGTCTGAAGTGAGCTTATACGTGTGAGGATTTTGGATACTATTGATTTGTGCCCTTATGCTTAACATCTTTCTTCTATTAACCTCACAAAAGGAAAGCAGCCACACCAGTCCAGTAGCAATCCAGGCAAAAAGCAAAAAGGCTCACAATCAGGCACGAATAATCCACCAACAGTTTATCTTTCTTCTATTAGCTAATCTATTTAGACTTTTTGAGGTCATCGCATAACTGTGCAATTTTATTTTTTCTAAAGCTGTCTCCACTTTATGAGTTAAAAAAATTATGACAAAATATCAAGCAGTTTTAAAGACTTAAGTATTATCTAATTTCTTGCTGTTCAGACCTCTTTGTGTATTTCATCTTGTATTTCTAACTACTCTTTATCCCACTGTTTCAGTTTACTACTAGCCCATATTCTCAATCTATCTTTAACATACATTTTAAGGAGTCCCATAGTATGGACTCTACTAACCTGCCCATTATCATTCAAAGATAAAAAAATCTCCATTTGTTCCTTAAGGTAACTCTTAAATTATTTTAATTTCATCACATATATACTGGGATTCTATAAACAATTTGAAATGTTCTTATATCCATTATTAAATTAATACTCAGTGCATTATGATCAGATAAAGAACAATGAATAGCTTTTAAAATAATTCACTTTACTAAGTAAATCTATAAATGAATAAATCCTATCAATTCTAGTTTGTGTGCACTTAAGAATAATGAGTGAAGAACAATAACTTTTCCTCTGCTTTTACTAGTATATCAACTAAAACTATTATTCCTAATCCATCTATTTAGTGCTTTTGCTGATGACAGTATTTTAGCTTTTTTCTGTTCACTTGTATTTTCTATAGTAGACAGGCAATTAAAATCCCCTACTAAAAATTAAACTACCCTTCAAATGACTTTGTAGTAGATTTAAGTGATCTTTAGCCATTATTGCACCTGTTCCAGGGATCTAGTCAAAATTCACTACTGTATAGAGTTTACCATTATATTTAATTATTACAAATGTATAAACTCATTTGGGATCATTAATGGATTCCATAACCTTAGGCATTACATATGCATAGTCATTTTCATTTTTCCATACATTTTACCAATTGCTGTTTTTTATTTTTCCTATTTTTAGAGTACAATTGTTTTTAATGGTTGCTCAGTCTGAACAGTGATCTCATGAAACCCTAAGGGTGAAAGCACTTTTCTTTTTTGTTGGATTTTAATACACTTATGACTATAGTTCTTACTCCGATTGTATTTTTATTTGTGATGTTTGAACAGTGATCTCATGAAGCCCTACGGGTGAAAGTGCTTTTCTTGTTTGTTTTAATACGCTTATGACTACAGTTTTTATATGTGATGTTTCTTTATTTAGCATCTTTTCCAAGGTTACTGTAGTGGCTGCTGTTTTCTCGATTAATATGCCTTTTGTCTCACACACACACACACACACCTTCATTTTAGGTCTCTGATTTTTTTTTTTCATAGTTTTTTTTAGTTGATCACTCCTTTTGGAAGGATCTTAGTACTCTTTCTTATTTTAGTTTAGATTGTAAAAAAAAAAAAAAAAAACACTTCACAGGAGAATACTGAACAAATTTCACACTCCATATTTATAATACATTCAATCAATTATTCAATAATCCTATTATTTAATTACATACAAAATTATTTAAAGTAAAACTCTCCAATTAAAATCTACATTCATTCTTTGTGGTACCAACATATCAATTTTTAAAATGTAAACTGCTTCTTTACACAGTAAAACATTTTTAATATTTTTGTACAAATAATTATCTACAACTTCCTCTAATATTGTGCCTACTAACCCATGACACTGACTCTGATGTTCATAATAAAAATGCTCTGCTACTGAATTAGACATTTTAACATTCTCAATGTCTCTAATGTGTTCAAGCGATTAAACTTTAAAAGGCCTTTTGGTTTCCCCAATATAAAACTTATTACAGGGGCATTTAAGTGCATATATAATGCCCTCTGTATCACATCTGAAATTTGCTTTACCATTAAATTTTATACCATTTATATTATCAAACCCTGCAACTATATGCTTACATGCTTTACATTTACAGCAGATTTCAGTACCAACTGTTCTTGGTGCATTATAAAATTTAAGTTCTGGTTTAATCATACATTTTACCAATTGCTGTTTTTTCCTATTTTTAGAGTATAATTGTTTTTAATGGTTGCTCAGTCTGAACTATAATCTCATGAAGCCCTAAGGTTGAAAGCACTTTTCTTTTATGTTGGATTTTAATACATTTATGACTATAGTTTTTACTTTGATTACATTTTTATTTGTGATGTTTGAACAGCGATCTCATGAAGCCCTACAGGTAAAAGTGCTTTTCTTGTTTGTTTTAATATGCTTATGACTACAGTTTTTATTTTGATTGTATTTTTATCTGTGATGCTTCTTTATTTAGCATATTTTCCAAGGTTACTGTAGTGGCTGGCTGTTTTCTTGACACACACACACACACACACACACACACACACACACACACACACACAAACACACACTCATTTTAGGTCTCTGATTTTTTTTTTTCTTCACAGTTTTTTTTTAGTTTATCACTCCTTTTGGAAGGATCTTAGTACTCTGTTTTTTATTTTAGTTTAGATTGTAAAAAAAAAAAAAAAAGAACTTGCATTACATAACATTAGCTTTGAGTTTTAGGCCAAGCTCATTATTATGTATGAGGTTCACATTTATGATTTATGATCCTTTGCACCTATATACATCAGAGCAAAACCTCTAGATATGGAAGAAAAATGGAACTACGACCCATTACTTTCAAATGCTTTATTCAAGAAAATAACATCATAAGGTATTTAAGTGATTTTGTTCGTTAAGTAATGTTATAAGGTCGACCATTTCCTGATGTATTTCATTATTTTCAAACCGAATCTCAGCTGGCAATAGAGGTCTAAACAATGAAACACATGTTCACCTTTTTTTACTTAAGTTGAGAAAGAAAACTGGTAACTTAGTAAAACGTAATGGAAATCCAGGAGCAGACTAAACCAAAATCTCATTTTATAATCTTACAATATTTATCAAAATCTAACGGGTAAATGACAGTTTCAAATTAGACTCTGAGGTTACCTTAGGAAGAAAAGAAGGTTTGGGTCCACAAAAGAACTCTTTGTGGAAAACAATGTATGGGGATATGCTGGATAAAGCTTTAGCTTGGAAGCTCTCCTGTCGGAGGTCACTGAGTGATTCAACGGGAGTCCCAGTCAAAGCCTGCAGAAGGGTCAAATCCCATGGAAGAATGGGATCTCTCCCAGGGGGCATGAACAAAAAGGCTTTGGTAAATCTTAGAGGCAATCAGAAGTTGGGCCTGATATGAATGTTTGATTGCTAGCTGAACTTCACTTGTGGAATAGCTGGAACAAGAATGGAAAAGGTCGGCTAAAATGTAAACAGCATCTAAATGGGCTGGGAAAGGATCCAAAAGAATCGTCCCAAAGAAAAACATCCCTTCTATGTGCAACCACACACCTTCCTGATACAGGGCTTCTAAAAACAGGAACGAATATGCACAACTCTCTTAGAAAACTTGGTATCTCTGAACATCACCAGATGTGGAGGAACCAAGTGGTCAACCTGTGGAATTTTAGATTCAAGTGAAGCTGAACTGAAAGATTGGATATCAGATCTGGAACTAGGTCCAAGATCCAAGGTGGGTGTTTCAGTTGAAGCCACAGGAAGAGAAATCAAGCTTGTCTAGGTGAGAAGGGGAAATGAGGATCATCATTATTCTGCAGTAACAGCTTTCTGCAAAAACTTCATCAAGAAAATGTACGTGTATAGGAGACTGGAAGCCATTCATGAAGCCGGGTGTCCCTTGGTGACCATCTATTGAGAGGGACCACAATTGTCTATTGTGAGGGACCACAGCAAAGAAGCTGCTGCATTTGGTGTTGAAAGTTGTTGCAAAGAGCTCAAAGCAAAGCTAAACCTGGCATGTGAAGAGTTGATCCCCCAATGATGAGGCATCAAAATGTTCTTGCCAAGATTGTCCACAAGAATGCTGGAGTCCCCTAGTATATGCTTTGCTATCAGGAAGTGCTAAGATGCCAGTGCTCATTACCAAACCTTCACAGTCTCTCGACATGGGGGTCGTGTAAGGTTAGGAAAGAGTTCCCCCTACCAAACTAACATGTCTGTTTGGATCATTACCACACCTTGGCCTGAATGGCCTGCAATGCCAATAGAACTGCTGGGTCTATGTTATATGTTTGAACGCTTAATTGTTCGAACCACTAAACACTGACCATTAGTGATCGAACAATTAAATGTTCAAACATATAAAAAAACAATATTTAAAAAAAAAGAAAATTTTAAGGGTGTAAGCAGGGGGGCAAGCCCCCCATGCACCCCCCACACCCCCCGCTACATAAATATACCAACTACGAGATCGCACTTCAGTGTACTACATCGCAGAAATGGAAAATTTCCCATTTACTACACTGTAGCTCGATCTCAGAGTTGGTATATTTAAGTAGCAGGGGGAGGGGTGAAGGGGGGCTTGCCCCCCTCCTTACACCATTTAATTTTTTTTTTAAATTTTTTAAAATATTCAAACATTTAAATGTTCGATCACTGAAGGTCGATCTTCAGCGATTCGAACATTTAAGCATTCTAATATTTAACATAGACCTGAACTGCTGTCCTCTCCAATTCATTTATGTGCAGATGAGCCACTGACAGGGACCAGGTACCTTGAGAAGTCTTCCCTTTGAAATGCACCCTCCACCTCAAGAGGGGAAAGAGTCAGTTACCATTGTTGTGGGTTGAGGAAGACAGAATGGGCAACATATAAACACTTAATTTTATGTCAGCCACCAAGAAATGTACTGTTCGCAGATCTCAGTAAGACACATGGGAAAGTTCCATGGATTACCAGCAAAACACCATTGAACTGACAAAGTCAACTGGACAATCTTCATGAAGAATCTGGTCAAAGGAATCAGAGTGATTGCAGCAGCCTTTAATACAAGCAAGAGAAGAAGCAAGGAAGCTGGTGGCCACTAAACAGCACTTGGCTAGTTTGAAGACATATAGAAATCAATCTTGAAAGGGTTGGTCTGGCAATTTGCTTGCTGTCTACACGACATCTATGAGATGACATCAGTACAACATTGCATACAGTTCTTACGCATTTGGAGAATAAGGACTGTTATGGTTGACTGCTGTTTATTGATTATAGTTCGGTCTTTAATACGGTGATACCAATGAAGCTCATTAATAAGCTGCCCATGCTAGGTGTGCCACAGACACTGTGCAATTGGGTCTTAGATTTAACAGGCAGACCACAGTCAATCAGGCTGGGGAATAACATCTCTAAAACAATAATAATAAATACAGGAACTCCACAAGGCTGTGTGCCAAGTCCAATAATGTACACCCACTTCTCTTATGATTGTGTTGCTTCTCAGCATGACACCAGTATATTCAAATCTGCAGATTATATAACAGTTATTGGTTTGATCTCACAGGGTGATGAGTCAGGACAGAAGTAGAGAACCTTGTGAAGTGGTGTCAGAACAGTAATCTCTCTCTTAATACCAGCAAAATGAAAGACATGATCATTGATGCATGGAGGAATAGAAGGCAGAACTTACCATTATAGTCTGAGGTGGAAAGAGTGGCTACAGTCAAATTGCTCAGTATTAACATCTCTGAGGACTTTACACTGGACTCATAACATCATAGACCTGGTAGGAAAAAGCCAGCAGCAACTGTATTTTCTGAGAAGGCTGAGGAAGATTGGCATACCTAATACCATCCTCAGCAACTTCTACAGATGTACAAATGACAGCACTCTCTCCTACTCTATTACTGTATGGTTCAGGAATAGTACAAAACAGGATCGCAAGGTTCTGCAGCGAGTAAAACAAAAAAAAATGGGCAAGACAACACTGGAGTAACACTCCCTGCACTGGAGGACATCTATACCAAAAGAGTTTTTAGGAGGACCCAAAACATTATCATGGACACTACCCACCCACAACACAAACTGTTAATCCTGCTACCACCAGGGAGGAGTTATAAGAGCACTGTGGCCAGAACAACCAGGCTGAAAGACTGTTTTATACCTCAAACTATTAGACTCTTAAATAAAGCTCACATACTACCTCTCTCTCTCCAGTGTTGTAGGTTAGTTCACATTTGGCGGGAATAAGCTTGTTTTGCACAAATGCACTCTTTTGCATAGTTATATATATATGTATCGATATTTGTATTTATATTATAGTCTATTTGTTGTCTTCGATTACTTCTTAACGGTCATAATTTTTTTACGTTGCTGGTGGATTTGCAGAATAAGAATTTCATTGTACTTTGTGGTGCTGTCTCTAGTAAATATGACAATAAAGATGAATTACATTGAATTGAATCTAATAAATTCCATGACTAACGGGCCACAGGTTTCATTTCTTAAAGTTGACAGTGATGCCTAAAGATAGCACAAATGGAGCAAAAAGTCCATCGCCTGAACTAACTTCATCTCTGAAGTCATCATAAACAGCCACTCATCCAGGTAAGGAAAGACCTGTAATCAAAGCAGCCTGAGCAAAGCTGGAATCACTGCTATGCATCTGGTGAACAACAGGAGATCTGTGGTGTGGCCAAGAGGCAGGGATCTTAATTGGTAGTGACGACTTCCCAGACAGAATCACAGAGAACCTCCTGGAATGTCTTGCTATCTTTATCTGATAGTAAGTATCCTTGAAGTCCAATGAGCACATCCAACCCTTCCTCAAAATAAGACCGAGAATGGACTGCCACTTCACCATCTGGAACTTGGCATGTTTTACATAGAGGCTCATTTTGCTGAGGTCCAAGATGGGTCTGAGGTCCTTGTTCTTTGACACTAAAGATGTTTTGGCCCCCTTGGACATCATCCTTAGCACCTCAGCACCCACTGCCCCATGTCCACACCAGGTCTACCAGCTATTCTCCTACCCCACCTCCCCACACTTACTCTGGTATTACTGGGGCTAGTTGTGGATCCTAAGGGTGTCCTGTGAGTTTGGCTCGTCTGTGTTTCTTCAACCTTCAGCAGTATGATATTGTGCTAACACCCTCAGTCTCCTCATTGGCCCTGGAAATGGGTCAGGTTTTGATTGGGTGAGAGGCTATGGTAGGTACACAGTAGATCCAGTAAACAAGTGTTTAACAGTGATCTTTCTAAACTCAAGATTATCCAGCCCATACAGTTTTCCCTTAACACTCTGCCGCTACCCTTTCCCATGAACCTTAAACTTTCTCTTCAACAATTTAATTTTTGCAACTTTTCTAAATAAATCTATTATTTTTATCCCAAATTTTGACCCTATTTTTGAAATCTATTTCCATCTTATCCCACTTACTTACTACCCCTTCTGAAGTGATGTCTTTCTTTCCCAACAACAACTGAATTTCACCTCTTATTCAATCTTTAAATTTCTCTCTAATAAATATGCAGGAAAATTTGAATGCCTATCTTATTCTCTTAACAGAAGATCCACCCAGATCCTAATCCTTATACGTAAGATGGGACAGATATAGTTAATGGGTGAGTCTCAAAGCTTTCAATCAAATGAATACACTCTTGTGAGAAAATATTTGCCCAAAGTAGCCCAGTTCTTGTATCTTTGGGAATATTATATAATTTCTACGTGAACTGCTACTGCTGAATACATCCTCCAAACCAAATGCTTTCACATATTTCCTAAAAGTCTATTTTTTGCAGTTATAGTACTTCTTCTAAGCCTCATGATAAATTTCCATGGCTACAAATTAAATTCCAATCACCATCTATAAAGTTCCCTGCTGAAAATGTATGACGACTCACAAAACTCTCTGAAGTTCATACATGTAGAATAATGTTCATGAGGAGGGGAGCAGTTTAAGTAAAGGCAAGGAATATTATGTAATGTTGAAATGAGTGAAAATTGTTAGAAAGAAAACAAATATAAGTACTGTGCCACTGTTTTTTCTATTAATATATGTGATGTCATGTTGCCAATCAGAATGAGATAACTTAATAAAACATGCTGCTGAAAGCAAAGGTCTCAAAAGGATTACAGATATAAGCATCAGCAATGTTTTTTCTCCAGCCAATAACCCCTTACTGCCACATATCTAATACTGTTTGCTCACCTCTTCCACCACTTTTAGGGTCACTCTCCCTATCATTATTATTCCCCTTTTCCTTTGTCCCTTATATTTTACTGTGTACACTACCTGATTTTTTTTAATTAAGTTCAAAACTTCATTTATTCCCAAAAGTTTTTGTTTGTATTTGTCAATCAATGTACAGCACTGATCCTACTGGACATTCTTAGACTCATCCCTGGGATACATGACTTGTCAAACCATATCAAACAGAAAAGTGTAACAGTAACAGTATAATGCTATAATTATCAGATGGAGCATACTATAATTACCATGTTTAAAAATATGTATCTGTGGCATACATTTCTTAACTTAACACCCTTCACTTTTTATCTTTACCTGTAAGGAAATTTACATTACACAACGATACTGGCAATATAGCAATTGAATTAAATAAACATTACAATTACTTATAATGCACAGCTTTTTTGATATACTTCTCCATTTTGCTGGTCAGCAGGCAAATCTGTACAACTGTAACTTCTCATCTCTATTTGAGCTTAAAGCGCAGTTTCCAAACATTTCAGTTCAATACAATACCTTATTCTTCCTTTAGCACAAATAAAATATACAAAACTATATAAATTTTGAAAACAAATAATTTTACTCGCCCTCCACAAACAGGGGCAACCACTCCACACTAATGGCTGTATATATAGGTATTACCTACCACAAAACTAAGGTTAACTTTTCTTATGCACACATTAGTGGTTGTGTTCACACTCAGACTGCCGTCAGTTTCAGTTTTACCTTGATTACCCCTCAGATGTGAAAACCAACTTGCATGCATTCAAGTTAAACATTTTCAGTCAAGTTAATTCTTTGAGGAATATGCCTTATTTGTTAAAGGCCAGTCAGTGAAGTCTTTTACATTTTTAAATGCATTCTAAATCTGAAACTACTTGGGAGGCATTTACTTTTGAACTATTCACTTCTTTCATTTTTACTTTCATTTCTTTTTGTATCCTCTATTTCAGTGGTAGACACCGTCTGACCCAGAGGCCAAATTCGGCCCTCGAAGCAACACCATCTGGCCCCCAGAGAGTGAGTAAAAATTTTTAAAAAAGTGAAAAAATTCTATGCTTTACAACACTCTCACAAACTTTCCATCACATGCTTACTTACCTAATTGACTGCAGTTGTGCACAAGTCTAATTTTAGCTGCGGAAGTAGCTATTCTGTGTTGTTTATAACTTGCAGTCTGTAAACAGTAGTAACTTTCTGAAAGTTTGTAATACGTCATGGCTGCAAGCCAGAATTAATTTAAATGCAAAGTTGATGTAGAAAACAGGCAATTTCATGACTGCTGTCTTAAGTAAAAATGCCAGTCACCTGTACCTGTTAACTCGTAACGACCTACTATGTTTTGAGGTGGCCCGCAGATGCATTAAAAATTTGTGTAGTGGCCCTCCCCACAAAAAGGCTGTGCACCACTGCTCTATTTTCTTCCAAACATCACACCATTGCCTTTTAAGTATTGTTATTCATCTCAAAGACTCACTAGAAAAGTCACTCAGAATGTGCTGTCTAGACATTGCGTGACTAATTTCTTGCTTGTCTTGAATATGTCTGCCAAACTACTTTGGCTCAGTCAATCAGTGATTTAAATTTTCAAAAAGACCTCTCCACAAGTAGACTCCAGAGAATTTTTCCTCAGATAGACAAAAAATGTTAGAGGATGTGAAGGGAAAAGTAAGAGGTAACTGGGAACATATTTTCTGGGAGTGCAGTGGGTTGGCAGACATTAAGGATTCCCTGCAGAATGCACTGTTAGAGTTTCTGGGTGAGCTGATCGGTCTGGCAACAGGGATTATTTTTCTGAGCTATGATACAGAATCAGAATTGCCTAGACATGGTAAAACCTTGCTGTGTCTAATAATGGTGGCTGCCAAAAAGCAGTTACTAGAAAATGGAAATCAAAATCTAAACCAACTATACTGGAAGTAGTAAATATAGTAGCAGAGATAAAACAACTGGAACTGAGATCTCTAGAAAAGATTAAGACCAAACTCCATAATAAAAAATGGGAATTGTGGGGACAATACATTTATTTTATTTTATTTTTATTTTACATTTGTTGACCGGGATAGTCCGACTGGATGCATGTCCATTTTCAGCGGAGGCCCGGGGAGAAAAGCTCCAAGGGTAAGCAGATACAGCATTACATAATACCAGCATTACATATTACAAACAGACTATTTACAGAGATTACATAAGTAAGCAAGTTAAACAAGTTCCACAGGTTACAGTTAATCCTGAGCGAAAGTCAGGATTAAATTAAATTACACAGTAAACTGGTTAACAGATTTTTAAACATTCGAGTTAGCCTGGCTTGATACATTGACATAGCCAGTTAAGTGACAAATGTTGTTTGTGTCTAGTTTTAAATTGACCTAAGGTGGAAAGTAAGGTAATATCAGCTGGAAGTGAGTTCCAGGATCTACTTACAGAGTTTGCAAAGAGAGAATCACCGGCTGTGTTATTGACTGAGTAGACTACAGGTAATGTAAAATGTTTGCAACTGGGAGCACGTTGGTGTGGTTTTCATTTACATAAATGCACGATTGCCTATGCAGTAAGTGATAGTTCAATAAAGATGTTCCTTATTTTAAAAGAAGGCAGGAATCGAATAATGTATGTAAAGTTGGTTAGGTTATATGGTATATAGCAATATATGTGAAGTAATGTTTGTGTTAATATAATTTGATTACTTTTATATGAATGTAAATTTGCCTATGTCGCAAGTAATAATTCAATAAAGGTGCTTGAAAAAAAAAAAAGACTTCTCTGCACTTAAAAGCTGCTTCCCTTCATTCACAGCAGCTGCTAATGAAAGCGGTGGGGGGACACACCAGGTAAATTCTCAGATGTATAGTAAAACAACCATTTATCATACTTGACTTATCATTTATCAGACACACACACACACATCCTTTATCAGTGCAGCTTTTCTCTCGTTTTTAAACTGTTCTACTTATAATATTTTTGTTTACTTAATCTAAAAAGATTAATCTATCTCTATATCCTATAAGAGATGTTACTGTGTATTTTTTACGTAAACCATTACATACATAAGTCATTACACAAAAATCACGAGTAGCTACAGTCTGCAACATTCTGTTATGTTACCCTGCTACTTTCTAGCCTTTATCTTGATATGATGCAATTCAAAAGTTACTTTACACTTAAAAAGATTAACAGTAACAAGGCATGAAGTAATTACTAAGGCACCAGATTCCCCTCATGGTTACAATACCTTTAACATACACACTTATACAGTATTATCTTATATTTTTACAATAATGATATGCAGTTTAACAAGTAATGTTTATAAAAAATACAAACTATTTTACTTGCGCCTTTGTTTCTGCTTAGTTTCCTCCTGAGCAATAACAGTACAAAGATAGATGCATAGGTTCACAGGTTGGTACTAGGCTATCGGCCCTAGAGTCTATACAAGCCTAGCCATAACAATTCACAGGCTATTTCTTCCCACAATATTTACTTCCCTGGACCCCTGTCTAGCAGGGTGACTGACGTGATTCCCGGGGTGAATTTCATATCTCCCATAGTCAAGGTTACTTTTGAAGAGGGCCAAAGAGGCGCACTGCTTGACATGTATGGATAGTCTATTCCAGAGTCTGGGGAGTCTCTGGGTCAGGAACCTATTCCCTCCAGCATGTTTAGTTCATTGTGATGACAAGGTTTAGATCCCTGGAGCATGTGGCTCTGAGGGATTGGGATTTCTTTAAGTGTAGCATGTCCAACAGTTCTGGGTTTGACATGGCCTTGTATGTTAAGCAGGGATCACCTCTGAATAGACACTATGTGACAGAGTATAGCGGGAGTTTTTTTAGACAGTCAGCATAGGGCATCTGCTTTAGGCCTGTGATTCTTTTAGTGAGGTATTTCTGCGGCCTTTCCAGTTGTTGCAGACGTCTTGAGAGGTACATACCAAACAGGGCATTGTATTCTATAATGGGTCTAATGAGGGATGAGTACAATGGAACAATGACCTCCTTTTTTCTGGATGAAAAGCTGAAAAGCCCTTCGTGATGAGGTGTGTCACATAGAAGGATTTCCTGATGGTTGTGGCGATGTGGTTATCAAAGGTGAGACCACAGTGCACCTGTGTCCCTAAGTCTCTTATCATACTATCAGTGTTTAGAGTACTGCCACCTATGTGGTAATTAAAGGGTACATGTTTTTTCCCAAAGGGGATAACTATACATTTCTTGGCATTGAGCTTGAGCCCATGGCTCTGGCACCAAGCATCTGTTTTTGTAAGGTCCTTTTGTAGAATATCCACATCATTTGGGGATTCAATAATGGCTCCCAGTTTGCAGTCATCTGCAAACTTTGTTAGCCAGAGTCCCTTAGTGTTGGCCTGTACTTCAGAGAAGTAGATGCCAAACAAGAGCGGTCCCAGGACTGAACCCAGAGGTACTTCACTTGTCACTTGTTTGGAGCTGGATTTGGAGTTGGCTACTTTTACAGTGTGGGTGGTTCAGTCAGTAAAGCCAGTTGGCAACCCATCAAGTAATGTAGGGATTAATGCTTAGAGTGGGGGATGGTGTTGAAAGCCTTTTAATACTGTCCATTAAATTAAAAGCAATATGCAACTGGACTTCTTTATTCACTATATCTCACACTTCAATCAACAGTGGGATTGACTGATACTTTACAGTTTTCCCACTTATTCATGGACTTCAATTTGCTGATCTTCTTCCTGTTCTACACCTTCTCTCAGTACCAACTTAGGTTTGTAGGTAAATGACAGGTTAGCTTCTCTTGTGCACTATTTTAAGACTAGCCAATTTCCCTTGTTGAATTACCTTATCCCATTTGGTTATAGATTGACCTTACCCATCCTATGGTCGATAATTATATATTACCCCTAATGAGAATAACTGGGATCACACCATTGATAATTTGAAGGGACCCATGCATGGGATAAGGCATTTATGAGCTGCCGCTGTCTATTACTAGCACAGTGGGCAGTCCTAGCATAAATTTTCTATTTCCCGTTCAGAGATCAAAGTTGCTCTTGAATATGGACAGGGATACATGTTATCTGATACAAGCAAATTTTCTATTTTTGATTTGTTTTTTTTACTTTACCATAATAAGTATGCCTATGTGTAATACTAATTAGAGAGATGGCTTCCAGTACATTAGAATTAAAAAACAGACCAGGTGTAGTCAGAAGTGTTTAAAGTAAGTGGCACTTTGCAAGACTATACAGGAACAATGAAAACTGGCTGGGAAAACTAGTAGTAGTAAATCAAATGGATAAACTATTATGTTGTCAGGAACAGAACTGAAGGAAAGAATGACTGATTCAGCAGAAATTATGGCATTACACCTAGAAGACAGAGAAACAATAGAAAATATGTTTTCTGCATTACCACAGAAGTTGGAGGGTGTAGAATGCATTAGTTTTATGAGAAACTCAATTGGTGTTCCAGACATGGATTTGTCAAATGAAAGGATACACTATTTATACCCCAACTTAAACCTCGAGAAAGAGGCCAATGATTCATACTGGTTAAAATGTAGTCATACCAGCAGAAGGACATGCTTATGAGAAAACTATGGCAAAAAGGAACTGTGTTGAACATTGGTGATGTCAGGATATTTATGGAAAAGAAACTATTCACTTTATACTACACAACAGAGGTGTTAACTTTACTGCAGTCACCAAGTTGTCCTGGATCTCGGAGGCAATTCAAACTGCTATATCCAGTGGTCCTTAGAATATTTTTTTTTTTAACAGGTGTGTCAAAATGTATATGTAGGTAGACTTGGCCTTGGAGGGGAAAGAAAAGTAAAAAGTTAGTTTGTTATAACTATGATCAGTTAGGTGAAGATAACTTGGTTTCTGGACCCTACAAAAGAGAAGCCCTAGAGGGACTGTGCCAATAAAACTGTTTATTTTGTTCCAAAAGAAAATACTAGACTGACAAAGAGAAGCCCATAGGCAGACCAGAAGAATTATGAGAAGCTTGCCTTCAAACCAGATGTCTCTACTCGAGAAAGGCAGAGAAAAAAAAAATACTAACAGACAAATGAACTTAATGAACAGAGGAAGAAAGGGAAAATTAGTCACCTTGCGAGTTACTTGAACTAGTGGGAAAGCTGAAAAACATGATATGGTCAGGAGAAACTGGGATTTGAACAAAAAGCTGTCATGGTGAGAGGCTGAGGACTGCGCAGAATATTAGTCATGAAGTGAAGTAGGTAAATAGTGAAGGGATTATTAATGTCACTATCTGCTGTTCATTTTAAAATGTGTAACAAGCTAAGTTTGTTTAGTTGGCTACATTGAGAAAAACAGTCAAATAACTTTTCATTACAAAGACATGGATCTGGAGTGTTTCTCCCCAGGCCTCCGCTGAAAATTGGCTTTGTTCCAAGTCGGACTTTTCCAGTAAACAGATGTTAAATAAAAATAAAATAAATAAATTTATATATTTTGTGTTAAATAGTTGAACATTACTGCGAGTTGTGACACAGTAATAGATAGTTGGTTTATAATGAACAGTGTGTATTGAGAAAAACAAGTCGGTTGCAACTCAAAAACGTTAACAGTAAAGTCTTAAAGTAGATTACTCACATTGCCATATAGAAGCAATGCAGAAAAAGTGAACTACAGAGGAAAAATTAAAGATCAAGATACAAAGATGCAGAGGCAGTTGTACCACAAAGATCTATGGAGTTAGAGGAGTTAATACAAGTTTCTTCTTGATATGCACAGTGTTAGAACAACAGATTAAGAGAATGCAGATTATCAAGGGTAGTGTTTTTTTTTTCTTTACAGTAAAGCAATCAAGGTAAAAATTGAAAGCATTTCCACAAGCAGATATCTTGGCACAGTTCGGGTGACTGACTTGCCTAAGTGGAAATTGCCAAGAGGTGATTGGAAATACTCAAGATAAGGAAGATGTCAGTTAATATGTTTGGAGGCTGAACTCTGACTTCATCAATGGATCTGTAAGGAGGACAGCAGTTTACTCTTAGAATGGAAATGAATATTTTGAGAGAATTGTAGTTTAAAAATGGAGAAACTAATGCTGAAACCAGATATCAGTCTCCCCAGTAACTAACCTTAGACTATACAATGTCTAAAGTCACAAAACTATTTTTCTTTTGGAAGGCTAGTATACAAATTCATTTAAAGATCTAGCTTAAAAGTTAAAGGTTAATTGGACATAAGCAGATTCTTTTTCCTATACTTGGAAGGATAAACACATTATAATTAAAATTGAAGAAACGTACATATGTGCAAGTTCTGGAAAAATGTGTGTTTGCATAAGTAACTATTTTTAAGATAAATGTCAGGGCAAGTAGCCACCATGGAGAAGCCAAAGCTTCCAGGTTTTTGTTATTTCAATTGTATATAGTTCTTCTGTTACTATGTTTTTCAAAACATTTTGGGAAGGTTATAGTGAATTGAACTGTTTGAAAAAAAAATGAGACAAGTTCAAAAAATATGTGAAATTGTGACTAAGTAAATGTTACAACAGTCAAGTTTACAAAATATGCATAAATTACTAGTAGGAACAAAATATATAATCTTACACACACACATCAGAAGTGACATGCATTATAAGTGACTGCAACTTTAAAATAAGAGGCTAGCTGCTTTGTCAGATTTGGCATGTAAATGGCCTTACTGGGGTCCAAATGGAGAGATAAATCAGCAAGCAAAGGAGAGTAGTACGGCTGAAAATGAATTCATCCTCAAGTCACAAGGCGGACCCTATTTTTCATGAAATCTCACCAAGATAACACTGGTATATAGACTATATTTACACAGCATATATCATCGACAGAAGTAGGTCAAAAATTAAAAAAAGATAGCTGGGTGCACAAGACGCAGGATAAAAAGTACCCAATCCTGGTAGGTGCCAAGAATGGAATAAATGACAGAGTAGAATCCTCAAAATACGGAAACATTCCTACAATGGGGCTAGGCCAGGCCCAGAGGAAGGATGGCCCACTGTCGTAGAAGGAAATACCAGTCCACAATAATCACAATAACTGATAGGCCAAAGAAGAGCGATAAAGACTGCAAAAGTGGACAAATGAGGACAAGAAAGAAATTATGTATTGTTACTATTTTGCAAAAAGCCCAGAATTTCCAGACAAGATATACAAAATGATTAACAGAGAAATTAGACAACATACTTCCACAAGAAAAACTGCCAGGAGCTTGACGTAAATATTTGTGTTCATTAATACAACAGATTTGTGAAAAACAGTATATAGACCAAGATACTCTGATATGTTTGGAAAAAGAAGCGTCTGAGGAAGTGCAAAAATATAAACGACAAAATCTAGAGATTTTTGAAAATTATAAAAAGAAATATGGACATGGAAAAGAGAGATTTGATATGGTGCGATGTTTATGCAAAGGAGAAAACCAAATTAATCAATATAAAGAAGGCAGCCCCAAAGATATTGAGAGAGAAATACAGGCAAAGGCATCCAGATATGGAACATTTCACAATAAAAAATATCATCACAAAGAGGGAATGTAAAAAAGATTAGTGAAGCAGAAGTTAGAAAAAGAAGTTGAAGTTATAGAGTGTCTGTGAAATTAAGGATTTGGTGTGGAAGGTCTAACACAGGTCACATCACAGCATGATGGAACAAGTCCCCAAAGTAAGGAGAAACAGGAAGATTGGGAGACATCTGAAGAAGAAATATGGACACGGGAAAGAAAGAGAAACTTAATATGATGCAATATATATATATGCAAAGGAGAAAGCAAAACTAATCAATACAAAAAGAGCAGCACCAAAGATATTTGGAGAAGTACAGGCAAAGGAATCCGGACATGGAAAACTTTACAATACAAAAAAAATAAGACAAAGAAGGAAAGTAAAAAAGTAGATTAGTAATGGAGAAGTTAAAGAAAAAGAAACTGAGTTTATGGAGTACCTGCAAAGTGAAGGATACAGTGCAGAAAATCTAATTAAGAAAGCAACACAACAGGATAGAGCAATGGACATGCAAATTAAGGAGAAACAAGTGGAACGGACGCAATTGGTCAGGTACCATATGAAGTTATTTTGGACCCTTCCACAGGAAAAATATTATAAATGTTCACTTGAAGCTGGACAGCAAGGGAAGGAACAGGAAACTGTGGAAACTCTAATGGAGTCAATGTTGAGGAGTGAGTTCCCATATTTCAGAGCAATGGATGGCACACGATGAAATTAAAGCGAATGTGTCACAGGAAGATGGTAGAGAACTTTCTATAGAATGTCCACAGGAAATAGAAAACAAAAATGTGCCCTCAATTTAGAAGAAAATGAGCTAAGGGAAGAGTTGCTTGAATTAGAGAAAGACAGACATATTAAGAACAAAGAAAGAAATAAACTGCAGAAAGTCAATAAATCCCAAAAGTCAGAAGTTTGACAAACAAAGGACTGTCCATCGAGATCCATGTGATATAACAGAAGTAAACAGGATATATTTCTGTGCAACTAAATTAATAACTGATAAAGTTCTACCACAAGAACAGAGGGTAGTGAGGGAAAGGAAGGGGAGAAATCGAATACCATCATGGAAATATCGAGTAGAGAAAACTATAAAGCAATTAAGACAAGTGCCACTGTTAGAAGAGTATAGAAGAGGGAACAGATCAACAAAAATACTTAGAAAGACAGGTGTGATAAAAGCAATGCGTAGTATTAGAACAGATCAGAATCTATCATCCAGTATCACAAATAAACAAAGAATTTATGTCTTACCATGACGTTCCATCTGTGTTGTTGATCTTCATCCATTCATCACTGATGGGTTCGGTACAGAGCCCTCGGAACAGAGTCTGCCTTATACCCAAGTTCATAACAGCCAAAAACCCTCGAGCTAAGACTTCACCCATAATCCCCTTCTCCCTGTTACCTCAGATAGAGTTTGCCCTAGCAAATAAAGTAGAGGCGGTCTCCAAGCAGAAACCTTAGTACAGGACATGGACCCAAAGATCCCCCAGGAGGGGGCCATAATGAATGGATGAAGAACAACAACACAGATGGAACGTTATGGTAAGACATAACTTCTTTATCTGATGTTGTTAATCTTCATTCCATTCATCACTGATGGGAAAGAGTCCCCAGCTGCCTTATATCCATGGGTGGCCCTAAGGAAGAACATTTCTGAGCACCATTGACCAAAGGATGCCCTTCCCCTGGAGACCAGATCCAATATGTAATGAGTGATAAAGGTATGGGGGGAAGCCCATGTAGCTGCTGCACAGATGTCGTCCAATGAAGCTCTGGAGTGGAACGCCACAGAAGTTGCCATAGATCTGGAGTGAGCTCTTTTATTAGGCGGGACAGATTTCCTTTCCAATTTATAAATGAGAGTTATGCAGTCAGTCTCTGAGCCATTTGGAAAGAGTCACTTTAGAGAATGACTTTCCCATTTTTGGGCCCGAAAAATAAATAAACAACTGGTCTGATTTCCTGAAAATTTTTTCCTGTCCAGGTAAAACCTCAATTGTCTGTGAACATCCAATAAATGTAAACAATACTCTTCTTTCTTAGAGAATTTAAGGAAGAACACAGGCAGGTCAATAGTCTGATTAACAGATAGCTCGGAGATGTCTTTTGGTAGAAAGGATGGATTGTGCTGAAGTGATACTCTGTCCTTATTTAAAATCAAATAAGGACGTTTGGTACAAAGAGCTTGGAGCTCAGAACTGCATCTAGCGGAAGTAATAGCCCCCAGGAAAAGGGATTTTCAGAATAGAAACAATGTCACACGTGGCTGCTGGTTCTAAGAGGGAACAGTGTCAAAGATTGCAGTACAAGGGTAAGACTCCAGGGCTCTGGGGGCTGCTTAATTGGAGGTCTTGAATGGCAGATTCCCTTCAAAAAGGTCTTGCTTAGGCGATGAGAGATTGAGGAATCACCGAAATCATTATGAAAATTCGAAATGGCAGCTAAATGAACACGAATGGTTGATGCTGCGGAGCCCTGCTTGAAAAAATCAGATGGGTACTGGAGCACAGCAGAGATGGGTGCCAAAAAACAAGTATTTCTGTCTAGTTCAAATGGAAAATTTTTCCATTTGTCAGTATAAAGTTTCCTGGTGGATGGTTTATGAGAAGCCAGAATAATGTCACGTACAGGACAGGAAAGACTACAATGTCTGGCAATCAATGGAGGTGGAGAAACAAAGCTGTGAGCTTGAGGCTGGAAAGGTTTGGGTGGCTCAGCTCATGAGGGTGAGATATCAGATCTGGAGTTGGATCTAGAATCCAAGGTCTGCAAAGAAGATGAGGCCAGAGAAAGGGGAACTATACCTGTCGAGGCCAAAAGGGGGCAATGAGGATCATCTTACTTTTCAACCGAAGGGCTTTCTTCAGGAATAGAGGAATCAGAGGAATGGGAGGATAAGCATAAAGTCATCCCATGGGCAAATCATGAGCAAATGCATCCCTTGGGGACTCCCTATGGGGGAATTAGGGCGAAATAGTTGCTGCACTTGTGGTTGGACCAAGAAGCACACAGATCATGGCAAGGCTGGCACCAATGGCTGAAAATGTTAGCTGCTAAATTGGGGTCAAGGGACCACTCATGAGGTAGGAGAATGCACCTGTTCAATTGGTCTGTGATCATGTTGGAAATCCCCAGAATATGAGCTGCTATCAGAAAGTGGTTGGAAGCTATCGTCCATTGCCAAACTCTCATGGCCTCTCGACATAGCAGACAGGACTTGGTTCCTCCTTGTTTGTTGATGTACCAAACTACTGACATGTTGTCCGATTGGATAGCAACCATTCCGAAAGGAAGCGCAGTCTGAAATGCCTGCAACACTAAGAGTACTGCCCTCAGTTCTAGAACATTTATATGCAGATCGGCCTCCACGTTGGACCATGTACCTTGGACAGTCATTTCCTGATAATGCCCCCCCACCGTATCAGAGATGTGTCTGTGGTCACAATGGCATTGGGCTGTGGGGAATGGAAAAGTTGGCTCCAAAGCACCGGGTCTGGCTTCATCCACCAAGAAAGATCCAGTTTGCAGTGATTCGTAATGCGGATCTTGGATGACAACGGATGCTGATTTGGATACCATTGGATCAGCAGTAGCCACTGTGAAGAGTCTCATATGAATTCTTGCTAGGGGTACTATAGCTATAGATGCTGCCATTGATCCTAGCAACTGCAGGACTTGTCCGTCAGAGACCACTTCATGACAGAGTATCACCTGGAGCTGAATCCTTATTCTTTGAAGCTGTGATCTGGGAGAGAGAGATCAAACAAGAACAAGTGTTGAACATTACCCCTATAAACTCTAGGGTCTGCGTTGGGGTAAGATAGGACTTTTCCCCGTTTATAGATATTCCTAGGCAATGTGCCAGTGAGAGGGTATAATGCAAGGACTTTCCTAGTAGATGCTTGGTGGGGCAGTGAAGAGCCAATCGTCCAGACATGGAAACACCCAGAATCCTTGCAGTCTCAAGTGAGCTTTCACTGCTGCCATGAATTTTGTGAACACACTGGGGGCTGTAGAGAGTCCGAAGGACAGGGCATGGAATTGGTAATGATTGGATCCCAGCCAGAAGAGAAGGAACCTCCTGGACCGTTTGTCCATTTTGATGTGGTAATACACATCCCGGAGGTCTATCGAGCACATCCAATTGCCTTCCTCCAGAAAAGGGAGAATGGTTGAACTGTGACCATCTGGAATTTTGTCTGGCTGACTAACTTGTTTAAACAGCTGAGGTCCAAAATTGGCCTCTAGCCCCCAGATTTTTTTGGCACCAAAAAGAACCTTGAGTAAAAATCCGGATCCTATCTGGTCTGGCGGGACTTTTTGGATGACTTTTTACATACAGCTGTTTTATCTGTAAAGCTGCTTTGTCCCTTAGTCTGGGTGGAACATCTGGAATTCACTTTGCAGGTTTTGCTTAAGAGTCAAAAGGGATTTTGAAACCTCTGGAGATTATTTTCTGCACCCAAGAGTCGGTGGTAATAGATAGCCAGGCATCGGAGTGCAAAGAGAGATGTCCCCCGACTGCTTCCAGAGGAAAACAATTGGGCCACTCTTCAGGAGCACTGATAGGACTGCCCAGAGAAAGAATCGCTGGAGCTCTGATTACATGGACCCCCTTTGCCCCTGTAGGGGCACCTTCCAGAAGATTTGTCCCTCTGCCCCTGGGGGTAAACCTGTCACATGTGTCACAAAAAGAGCCCCGAGATTTTGTGTGCCACAATTTCCCACTTCACTTCTTCCTGGAAAAAGGATGCTGAGGGGTGGAGAAACGTACACCAACCTCAGACGGGGTCTTATCATCCTGCTAACACTGGGCTAATGTGTCCTTCACTTTAGGGACAAACAGGGAGGATGCTTCCACTGGAGCATTAAGGAGGGAAGACTTGAAGGCATCAGCGAAGTCACATAGGTGCATCCAGGCATGACGTCTCATAACGCCTGAAACTGCAGCTCTGGTCACCTCTACGGTTGCATGTGAAATCAATCTCATGGACGAATTAGAAATTGATTCCAAGATCACTAGCTGCAAGGCTACCTTGTCATTAAGCTCATCAGACACCTTTCCTGACAGAGTACCAGAGTGTTCAGAGAGGAGGTCTCTCTGGAGCCTGGTGAAATGTGCCAGGTAGTTCAAAGACCGAATAGCAAAGGTCGATGAAGCAAACACTTGCTTCCCCAGTTTGTCCACTGCTCGGGACACTCTGTTAGGTAGGTGAACAGTTTAGCTCTCATCAGTGAGCTCTTCCTTGGTGGCTGCCAGAACCACCATAGCCATCTACTTGTGGACCTTTTGACCAATGAGGGTGTTCTTCTGGGGGAAAGAGGAACTTATCTGGTCTCTTGGGGATTGCTTCAACTGCATCAGGGTTCTTCCAGGCATACTGCACCACAAGCTGAACCAACTTATCTACAAGCAGGGTCACCCAGGATGTAGATGGTCAAGCACGAAAGGCCTGCAGAAAAACAGATTCCTCCATGGAAGGGTTTTAGGGCTTCCAATCACCCCTATGTTTCAAGATCTCTAGGATGTCTCCGAAGAAGACATCTTCAGGGGGTGATAAAGGGGACCCTTCCTCTTCATTGTAGTCTGTATCCTTGGTGAGAGATTCCACCGAGGAATCTACGTGCATCCTCTTGCATGATTTCTTTCTAGGAACCTCCTCAGTGGGAACTTCTGAGGAAGACCCAGAAGAAAGGGCACCCTGTGATAGGGTCTCCTGTGGTTGCCATGCTCAATCTGGGATGGTGGCCTGTGGCAGCTGCAGCACAGGGAGAGGGCATGGTGGTTCTGACACCAAAGGCTTGATCATGGAGCAAGAGCCCTCTCCATTGCCTGGAAAGCAGGTCTGCCCAAAGAAGGATGGAAGCCCAGAACCAAGGACAACCTCAGAACCGGGGTCACACCCTGCTCTGCTGATCCCGCTCCCAGGTGAGGAGCCTCAAGCTAGATAGGTATCAACATGGCTCCAGGAACACAGGACAGCATGGCAGAGAAAAAGTCGTCACTGGTCTCGGAACCCGCATCCAGTCCCAGGCCAGAGAAAGACCCAGTTCCCACAGAGCCGAAGGCCAAAGGGTCAACTCTGGGGCTGAAGTGAGGTCCACTACTGGCATGGAAGCCGAGGGTGCGAAGAGAGGCATTGGTACAGAGAGCTTTGGAACATGCAAGGAGGTCGGAGGAGAGTAAGATGGAGTTCATGAAGCAGGGAACCCAAATCCTAAAAGGGATTGGGATTTAGAGTCAGAAGGAATCCCCCTGGCTGTCAGCAGCTGGTCCACAAGGCGCACCACATCTAGTTCGGACAGGCTCCTGGTGGTGGATATCCCCGAAGGGGACTCTGGACGATCTAAGAAGGGACTATAAGCCTGTGCCACGAAAGGGTCCACAGATGGGGAATATCTGGTCCATGCTTGCTAGGGCTGCCAACTTTTCACAATTAAAATCAAGGACAACTCTTTTCCTGCCCCTTGCCCCCCATGACTGATTCCCTCCTCTCCCCTTCTCTTTCCCTTCCCAGGCTCCCCCTGGGTGTCCGGGGGCACTGAACCCCCAGAAAAATTTTTTAAACAACAGATGCGCGTAGGTTAGTTTTAGTGCCTTTTGAGCTAAAAAAAAAAAAAAAAAAAAAACACTTGAATGCAAGAATTTTTAGCTCAAAACTGTTATTTTCAAGTAGCCAGTCCGCACAGACAGGCTAACTGATAAATTGCTAACAATCATTCATGTTGGAAAACAGCAAAAAAACAATAAAGCAATAACATTGAGGTGTAAGCAAAAGATATAGTCAGTACAATACAAATGTTATTCAATGTCAGTTGAACAAACTAATTACTTTGATTGAAGTTGAATGTCTACCTCACATGAATCCACAGCAGGCTGACCCTGAACTGTTAAAGTACTCGTGGAAGAAGCAGACTACTCATGCTGAGCAATCCGTTTCCATTTATACTTTTCATTGCCAGCTGCTGATGAAATCAGTTTGTCATCTTTCAAAACAAACTGACAGAAATTACTGTAGCTCATGTTGTAATTAAGGAAAACTTACAGTTCTGCTTTGAGTAGTGCTAGGAAAGGCCCTGTTTTGGTCTGCATGCCACTTTGCATTCATTAAGGAAAACACTCTCTCAGGGAAGGCACTGCTGCCTGGTAATGCCAATGTGGCTGATACAATCTTAAACATGTTTGCTGGAAAAGCTGCAATATCACGGACACCTGAAGAAACACAGCCTAGTACTAACCTATGAACCTATCGGCCCCTAGGGCCTATACAAGCCTAGCCATAAAAATTTTTTGGATATTTCTTCCCACAATATTTACTTCTCTGGACCCCTGTCTAGCAGGCCAACTGACATGATCCCCAGGATGAATTTCCTATCTCCCATACAATCATCAAGGTTCCTTTTGAAGAGGGCCAAGGAGACGCTCTGCTTGACATGTATGGGCAGTCTATTCCAGAGTATGGGGAGTCTTTGGGTCAGGAACCTATCCCTCCAGCATGTTTTGTTCATTGTGATGACAAGGTTTAGATCCCTGGAGCGTGTGGCTCTGAGGGATTGGGATTTCTTTAAGTGGAGCATGTCCAACAGCTCAGGGTTTGACATGGCCTTGTATGTTAAGCAGAGATCGCCTCTGAGTAGACGACATGCTACAGAGTATAGCTGGAGTTTTTTTTAGACTGTTAGCATATGGCATCTGCTTTAGGCCTGTGATTCTTTTAGTGAGGTATTTCTGTGGCCTTTCCAGCTGTTGAAGAAGTCTTGTGAAGTACATGTCAAACGGGGCATTATACTCTATAATGGGTCTAATGAGGGATGAGTACAGTGGGACAATGACCTCCTTTTTTCTGGATGAAAAGCCCTTAGTGATGAGGTGTGCCACACAGAAGGATTTCCTGACTGTTGTGGCGATGTGGTTATCGAAAGTGAGACCACTGTCCACCTGTGTCCCTAAGTCTCTCATCACACTTTTGATGCTTAGTGTACTGCCACCTATGTGGTAATTCATGGGTACATGTTTTTTTTCCCAAAGTGGATAACTATACATTTCTTGGAATTAAGCTTGAGCCCATGGCTCTGGCACCAGACATCTGTTTCTGTAAGGTCCTTTTGTAGAATATCCACATCATTTGGGGATTCAATAATGGCTCCCAGTTTGCAGTCATCTGCGAACTTTGTTAGCCAGAGTCCCTTAGTGTTGGCCTGTACTTCAGAGAAGTAGATGCCAAACAAGAGTGGTCCCAGGACTGAACCCTGAGGTACTCCACTTGTCACTTGTCTGGAGCTGGATTTGGAGTCAGCAACTTTTACAGTCTGGGTTCTGTCAGTAAGCCAGTTGGCAACCCATTGAGTTGTGTACGGATTTATGCCCAGCTTAGTAAGTTTATCTATAATTCCAGAGTGGAGGATGGTGTCGAAGGCCTTGGCGAGGACCAGATAGGCTGTGTGGACCACCTTACCTTTGTCCACAGCTCTGGAGACTGATTTGAAGAAGTCAATCAGATTCAGGAGACAAGATCGGCCCTTCACAAACCCAAACTGGGTGGGGTCCAGTGTTTGAAGGTTGCCAATGTCTTTGTTTATAAGTTCCATGATAATGCATTCCATGCCCTTGCAGATCAGGCTTGTCAGACTGACGGGATGGTAGTTCCCGGGGTCCAAGGCAGATCCCCCCTTGTGGAGTGGAATAACTGTAGCTGTGCGCCACTCAGTGGGCATGAAGCCTGAGGTGAGGCTATGATTAAACATGACACTTAGGTGAGGTGCCAGTTCATTTTGTAGTTCGTGTAGTACGCAGCCTGGGATGTCATCTGGTCCCATGGATGCTGTATTCTTAACTTTGGAGAGTGCAGTTTCTACCTGTGTGGCCAGGATTACCGGAATTTGACAATCTTTTGGTATTGAGATGGGCCCTTTAGGGGGTGAAGTTGGCACTAAATCGATCTGCCAGGATATTGGCAATATCTTTGGGATCAGTATATTTAATGCCATTCTGTTGTAGCTCAGAGCAGATCTGAGCATTGCCATTTAGATTCTTGACATAGCTATAGAATGCCTTGTGGTTGTCTTTGGAATCTTTGGCAATTTTATTTTCGTAACTAGCTTTTGAGGATTTTATGAGGGATCTCAGCTTCTTACTGAGGCTGGTGAGGGAGTTTTTTGCATCCTGGGATTTTCCTCTTTTCTGCACCAGTTCCTTCCTTCTCTTGTATAGTTTGTTTATAGCAGGGGACCACCAGATTGGCTTCCTTTTTTTTGGAGAAGACCATCTTGGTTCTATTTGGGACGGCACAATTCAAGCAGGAGTGGATGTGCTCATACAATGCCTTAGTGTAGGATTCTGCAGTTGAACTTTCAGATCCCGTCTGCATGGGTGTCATGAAGTTTGTCACTTCTGACTTCAGTAGCATTAAGTTGGCTTTGGAGAAGTTTTTTAAGGAGGTTTCCTTACTGGGGGGTGGGGGTGGGATGTGGATGTCAAGGGTGATTTGCTTATGGTCAGACCTGATCAAAGAGGGGGTGACCACTGGTGTGGAGCATCTATCTCCCATGTTGGCAATGACCAGGTCTAGGATATTTGAGCCCCTGGTGGGACAATGGATTAGTTGATCCAGGGTGTTGGAATTTATGAATTCCAAAAACCGTTGGGAAAAGGAGTTGGTACCCAAGTAGTTTTCACAGTTAATGGCAGGGTAGTTGAAATCACCCAGTATTAGGGTGTTTGGTTGTATCTTAATATTTTCCATTATGTTTAGAAAGGTGTAGTGAGAATCTTGGGGCATGGTGAGGGATCTGTAACAAGCTACAATTTGGATTGCAGTCTTACCTAGTGTTAGTTGCACCTGGAGAATTTCAGATGCACTTTGTTGGGCAACTAGCCTGGAGGTGTGAATATCCTTGGTGAATATGGACACTGCTCCACCTTTAGTGTTTCGGTCTTGGTTTTGTGGCTGAAAAGTGTGGTAAGAGTTGTAGCCTAGTATTGCAGGGGTGCTCTCTGGAGCCTTGAACCAGGTTCTCAGTTACTGCACAGATATCAATGTTCTCCATTTTTAGGAGTGCCTCGAGAGAGTGCATTTTGAGGTTTAGACTTCTAGCATTGAGTAGCATTACCTTCAGATTTTCCATGCTTGTATCTGTTACGGTGGTGGTTTTATCCTTTGATCCTTGCCTAAAAAAGGCACTATAGGGGTGGAAAGAGCTTTAGCCAGTAACATGAATCCCAGGGGTGACAGGTGCAGACCATCTCTGGCAAAGCATCGTGGTTTGTCGATCATGTCTTTCCAGGCAGACAGATATTGGATCCCCTTTGAATGACACCAAAAGCTTAGCCAATTGTTGAAGTCAATCATTTTGTCCTTATACTGTAGTATCATTCTGGGTGAAGGCAGGATGCTACTCAGGGCTAGGGTCATACCTGCCTGGGCCACATGATCCAAGAGCTCTTCCATGTCTCTTTTCATGTAGTCCAGGGAGATGCATCTAAAGTCATTCACTCAAACATGGACAATGACAGAGTCATATTTGTACTTGTTGTGGAGTGACTTGAGTGCATGTGTTATGTGGGGGATCCTGGCACCCGACAGGCAGCTGACTGTAATTTTCTCCTTGTTCAGCCGGGTGAGTGGGACATCAGTGTGCCTGACTATAGAGTCACCTATGACTAAAGTGTTGGGTACATTGTCTTGCCTTAGGGGCTGTTGTTGGATGGCACACTGGTGTTGTGAGCTATGTGTCACTTTGGTTGTGACTGGTGTTTGTTTGCGTTTCAGCTTCGGAGGTCCGTGTTGCTTGGGTAGGTTAATGTTAAGGGCCTCCACATATGTGTGTTTAGTGTTGCTATGTGCGGGTGTCGATGGTGTGGGTTATGAAGGGCTATGAGTTGCTTGAGGTGTAGTGCAGGTGTTAACCTTCTCTTCTTGACGGTCTAGCACAATCTTGGCTGAAGAGAGCTTTGCTTCCAGTTTGGCTATGTAAGTGCATCTCTCGCAGGTTGTAGTGTTGGGTGGTAGGAGGAGAGGATTGTCTGTGTACATGAGGCAGTTGCTGCATTGCCCCAGTATGCCCAGATTCACCAGGTGGACAGGAGAAATCACCGGAAGCGGACCCTTGGACATGCCTGTTTAGGTGCTTTTTTTGTAAATAAGAGCTGTTTTCCCTTACCTTTGCAAGGTACTTCGCAATTATAGGCTGTTTAGTGCCTACGATTAATTTCTCCTTATTGACAAGGAGAGCTGAGTGCCTGTATCAGTTTCAGGCTTCCTAGTGCTTTTCAGCAGGTTCTAGAGCAAGTGCTAGTCACAGGGGTTCAGATTTTAGTGCTATTACTAAAAAAACAGCTAGTTCTAAGGGAAAATTTGAAGAGCAGACTTTCTGGCACCTGGAATAGTGTAACTGTAGCCTCGCAGTGCTGCACGATGCGAAAAATGTGCAAACACACATGTTTTTAAGCCAGAAAATTGAAAGGGATAGAAATCAGCCCAAAAAGGGTAATAAAATTACAATTTCAGAGCTGGAAACCACTCCTCTAGCGTTAGATAGGCAGTACAATGCTCACCACTCCCACTGGTAAGCAGTAGGACTTCCCTCTACCACAGCAAGGTCTGGATAGCTCTGAGCACAGAAAATAAAGTCCTGAGACAAGCAAAGCCTGGGATATAGACTGGCTAGGAAAGGTGGGAAACGAGCAAACAAGACAGTATTTTTTTGTTGTTGTTAAAACAGGCTAAACAATGCAATAATACAGTAAATAAACACATAAAAGGCTAACACACGAGTGTGTAGTCCTACATAGTAAATGCAATTAAAACTCTACAAAATTAGCAATTTAAAACTTTACAAGTGCACAACTGAAAAACAATTTAAGAGGCATTAATACAGCAGAATAAGTAGCTAGTCTACACATACAGAGAAGTCAATATATACAGAAAAGCAGCTAAAACACAAACAATTCAGATGCAGTGCAAGCTTGAGCACTTGAGTTGTAGCAATATTAAGGCAATTACAGTTATAATAAATGCTCTGTAATATACTCTATATTTCCAAATTGTTTGAGAAGCACAGTCAGAACACAAGGAGAGTCAGCCAAATTTTTTTTTGAAAGGGAAAAAGGAGAAACAGAAGGCCTTCTCAGATGTTCTCTCTGTATTACGTTGAATGAGCTAATGACACTAGACTGGGAGGAGTGTCCCAGATCAAATTTACAGTAGGGGCGGGCAACTGCAAAGCCGCCAAGTATAACAACAAGACACAAACAGGGATGGAGGGTGGGGACCAATACTAAAGCTATTAGCCTACACTCTTTAGACAGTAAACATTACAGAAAGCCACAAAATGAAAGTTTTTAAACAGATAAAGGAGCAAAGAGACTCTACAGAATGCTTTTAACTGCAAACAAATCAGTTACCCGTGCAGATTAGTTAATAGCAATAAAATGCACTAAAAACTATGCAGCAGGCAATAAAAAGTGCTATATATACATTGCTAGAAACAATAATCAGTATAAATAATCCAAAAAAACAGGATACTTATATATTTCAGATCAGAGTTGTAGTCAACGCCCCTCCTCCACTCTGCTCAGTGTGTATGTATATACATTCCTGCCATTTAGTGCATGCAGTTGAATTAACAACAATATTGGATAAAGCATGCCTTGCTGTACAGAACTCATCATAAAGCACACCTAAATTGATGTCCTTTTGTTGTCAAGCCCATGACAATGCTTGCATTTCAAAAGGACTGAAATGCTACTTCTGTATTTAGAGATATTTGATGCATCACACAAAAAATGCTGCCTTCTGAGAAATTAAACCATTTGTTGAGGTATGCTAAAGGCTTTTCTAGAGCTGCCAAAAAATGGTGTTGCAGACACACTGTATGAGGTTCCATGTCCTCATTCTCAAGTATAGTTTGTGCTTTGAGTCCAAAAAATGTATCAGTTATGCATGACTCAATTTTAGTTTTCAATTGTTGCATTACAGGCAAGAGCTCAAGCAATGTAAAATCTGCCCTCTCCACTTTCTGGACTGACACCTTAAACACATTGCAAATGTTCTGGACAAAACATAATTATGCCTTTTTAATGTTTGTCTCTACTGCTTCACAGTCATGCATATTATTTTCTGTTCCCAGGTGCATACAAACTCTCTTTGGGCAGTCTTCACCTAGAGATGCAAAGTAGGACACAATGGCAGGCCATGAATCAAGTAATCTGTCAACAGCTGGACCCAGACACAACCATATCGTTGGTACATGCCTCCACAACTCGTGATATTCTAAGTATACAAAATCAAAAAAATTTTGCAACTAGGCTCTCCTTTTAGCAGATGCACTGAAATGACTGTAAATGCTGGTAACCATTGTTTTTACATCACAAGTTCATCAATTAGTTTTTTCAAGGCATTGTGTATCACATGAGCATTGCAGTTTGTCTTCAGAATATTACTATTTCTTTTCAACAGCTCAATAAACAGACTGCTTTGCACCATAGTTCACACTTGCATTATCAGCTGATTAAGAAGACATGCATGCAATATCAAGGTCATTATCTGAAAGAACTTTAACTAACATGTTTGCGATAGAGGTAGAATGCTCATCATTAAGCTCAACAAAGTCTAAAAGCTTTTTAATTAAACCAGTTTCAACAGTAAAATACTGAATGCAGACACGAAACATTTTTCTGTTCTTGAGATTAGATGCATCAGTTGACACAGAATATCGAATGGAATTGCCACCAGTAATGTCTTTCATAATGGACTCCACTGACTTTGAGCCAAGGACATTAGTCACCAGTGCTTCTGCTTTCGTGCAACCACATGTTGTATTTTTAGGAGTAGCAGAGTCTTGATATAACAAGTGGTCCAGTTTAGCGCCACAGTCAGCAGTGTTGTAGGAGATGTGGTGACGTACAGTGTGGTAAACATGCACGAGTTCTGCCACTGTTACCGGATTGTCAATTCCTGTTACTGTCGTTGACTTCTTCTTGAAAAAAATGTCAATGTCAGCAGTGTTTGTAGCAATCTGAGCTTTCTGATGACTTTTTGAATGGCTATAATTTACTACGTCACCTTTGCCACCATAAGCAACTGAAACCTCCTTCTTACACAATGTGCATCGAGCTGTGAAGACATTGCCATGAACTTTTTCACACCAAGAAAATTCTGTATGCCATTCTTGACTATACTATGACAACTTCTTTGCTTTCTTTTTAGGTGGAGGAGTGGTTGGCAAATCATTACATTTTCCATCAGTTTCAGTGCTACTCACGCTACCTTCATTTGCATAATAACTTGTATCCATTTCCAGTGAACCTCCAAGTAGATCAACTAACAATATCAGATTGTGTGACTGCTATGCAAAAATGTTGCTTCAGACTACATCAGTTTTTAGTAAGGGTGAAGCATCCATTCGACAAAGGGGAAGTTGTGGAAAGTCCAGCACTTCAAGCAAACTCTTCGGTAACACCTATAGCCTCAGGCTCTTACTCGCGCGGTTCTACTTTCTAGTCAATGAGCTTTCCCAGGGTTGTCTTTCTCCAACTACTGTAAGCTTATTTGCAGCATCAATGGAATGCCTGCTCAGCCAGATATAACATTATAGTGTCACCCTGTTATAAATTGTTTAACACAAGTGCACGTGTGTGCCTGAGAGAAAATTCGGGTTTTTACAAAGCAGTCTGGTCCAGATCTTATTTTCCACGCACAATTGACTCTGCTTCTGCTATCCCCATTGCAAATGCTGATTCCCTATAGGCATTGATAATGCACCCTTTTAGAGTACATCTTGACTAACGGTACATTTGTCAGTCAGCCTCGTTACAAAAATTCACACACACCTGATGACCCAATATATCCTAATAAAACATCTAATTTTGGAAGATAATGATGTAAACACACACACAAGCATAATACTGTGGATACGTTTTGAAAAAAAAAAAAACAGTAAAACTGTGCACAAAACCGAATCACTTAGTAGATTAATCCTGATTTGGAGGCAAAGAATAACTTTCACTCAAGGTAGCTCTGTAGCCTTCGCTATAGATTACGAAGACAATTTTTTCTAACTTAAAAATCTGTGATGCAGACAAAGTTGGTTAGCAGTAAGAACTTAGCCTTGACAACTTAAAGTTCTAAATATGTAAGAATACAAATTACAGTCATATGAAAACAAGTAACTTTAGTACAGAAGGTGCAGGTGCAGTCAAAATAACTCGTTGTCAACCAGGTTTGTATATTTAATAAATAACCAAACACGTAAATAAATGCATAATGATGAAATAATCGCTTGCCGACTGTTTCAGTGCTGTCAGAATGACCATTGCTGCAAGTGAACTTGCAGATGTTTCTTCTAGGCTCAGCATTTTTTGTCTGCAAAAATAAACAATAAATTGAAAAAAAAAAAGAAACTATGTAAAAATAACGGAGTCAAATGCCAATCAGGTTTCCCGTGATACACTGTACAATGAAGTGCGAGTGCGACGAGTTTATTTTTTTCCACACCCACGCTGTTAAAGTTAAAAATAAGACTAGTATTTTCTACTGTGCACATATGTTTAGCAGCTTGGGTGAGGACCGGAGGTTAATGTCTGGCACACTTCCATCCTTAGGACATGCAGTACAAACAGAAGAAAACAAATGAACTAGTTTTGACACCAGCAAGCTAAAAGAGACACTTGCTAAATATGCTGCATCTTCAATCCACAAATCCCCTACCCGGCTATCCCTGACCTACTTCTCCAGAAAGCTGTTAACCTTATATTTTTTATGTCACACTTACGTATATGTATGACTGTATAGGCAGAGCAATGCATTTATACATTACTACCTTACCTCTCTGCAAACTGAGTGCTCAGTTTCTGTTGTGTACTTCCCATCACTGAGTATTACAACCAGGAACAGTTACTTAGTACAGGAGCCCCAAGCATCATCACACCGCAGAAATATTCTGCTAAATAAACAGGTTCCAGATCTGGACGGTCACGGTGCAGATGCACTACTGCATCTCAGATTATTACGGCTGGGCTGGCTGCCTTTAGTCTTTTGCTGGTTTTACATTTTCCTCATGTAAACAGCGTTATAAGTGGATAATATAATGTGTCAATTATCGTACGGTTATTCATGTCATTGGAACAAGTTAGTAAAGCTGCTGACAGGTTGTTGCGCTGGAGCGTAAGAACACCGGCCAGCAGGCCGGGCTCCTCCATGATACACTCAGTTGTAATTTTGTACAGGAACAGTGTGCATGCATGATGAATGGGCCTGTAGGGCTGTTGGCAAATTGCTATGGGCATTTAGGTCTAAGAATATGGGCGAGATGGTGTGAGCAGGCCATGCACAGTTCTGATATTGATACCACTTGACTTACCACACATTACTTAAACAGTGATCCTGAGAAAACTTAGTAAGTTATAATAACTTGTGCTAAGCTGTGCCAAAAACTGGACATATGGCATCCTGGGAAGGTCCTTCCCAAGACAAAGATGGCCAAATCCAGGACATTCTGGGAAAAACTGGACAGTTGGCAACCCTAATGCTTGCACGTCTAGCAGCAACACAGTCGCCATTTTTGAGACAAAGGGAACAGCAGGGTCCATCTGGGTTATCGGAGCCGTGATCGATGTCAAGGTCAAAACTTTAGGAACAGTTACTTCAGTATAGTAGACACTGATGGTGCCTAGGTAGCCGGCACAGATGATATAGGCAGAGTCGGTACCAAAGGCGGTGCTGAAGCGAAAGACATTTGTTCAGGCATAGACAGTTTCGGAATGTTTTGCTTTGGTGGTTTTTCATTCTCACCAGAGGGTGAAGAGGGAACAGAGTGTGGCCTCTTTTTGTCTTTCCTAGGAGGGCATGAACACTCTGACGTGGAAAGAGCCTCTGAGAAAGGTGATTTAAGTAGGCCTTTCAACATTAACTTATTTTTCCGCTCATTCAGAGTATGAGAGCTAAACTCCAAACAGAAAGAGCAAGGGGGTTGTACCGAGAGATGAGGCACTACCAAACAGTAAACACAATCATCATGTAAATCACTATTGGGCATTTTTCTCCCACACTTCAGACACTGTTTGTAGCCTGAAGTGCCCTTCTTATCCGACATATTAGAAAACACAATATTAGCAAAGGGAAACGATCAACAAAATAACACAACCAAGCAGACAACAGTAAAGAACAGGAAGGGGAAAAACACCAATGATGGTATATAAAGAATTACCACAGTGGGTAGAGAAAAGGGACTGTACCAGTGATGGTACAAAGACTACCAACAGGTAAAATAGAAGAGGTTGGGAAGTAGTTAACGAAACACAGCTATAGGAAAAAACACACTAAATAACACACTAAACAATTTTGGGTAACCAGAAATATCAAAATAACAGTATATTCCAAAAAAAATCAGAGACTTAGCTGAGACCTGGCTTGAACGAGGCTTTATGGTGATGCGGCAAACAAAATCGGAGGTAACAGAAAGAAGGGGGTTATGGGTAAAGTCTTAGCCAGAGAGCTTTTGGCTGGCACAAGCTTGGGTACAAGGCTGACTCGGTTCTGAGGGCTTGGAACCAAACCCATTAGTGATGAATGGAATGAAGATTAACAACATTAGATTAAATATTTCAGCAGAGGCCAAAAAACTTAGAAGATGCACAGATAAGTATAAAGGAAAAGTGAAAAATATGCAATTTATGACCAAAAAAGCTTTACAGAGAATTAGGAAACGAGGCAAAAGGAATTTAAAGAGTGCCAAAAAAAGAAGAAATAGATACATTTTGGAGATGTATTTATGAAGATCCTGTGGAACATAAAGATGCTAAATGGATAGAAGCAAAAGAAAAAATAAGAAGTTTAAAGGTACAGGATATCAAATGGAATGAACTAACAGCCAGAGAGATTGAAACAAAGTTAAGAAAAGCATCTAATTGGAAAACCCCAGGCCCAGATACCTAACTTTTGGTTAAAAGTACTAACATCTTTGCACGAAGATTTAGCCATGAGTATGCACACCCCAGACAGACACCAACCTGGCTAACAGGAAAAACAATGTTCCTACTTAAGAGTGAACCTGCAAGCTACCCTAAAAATTATAGACCAATAACTTGCCTTCCGATGATGTATAAACTATATACTGGAATTGATGCCGACAGAGTTGATAGTCATTAGAAGAAAACTCAATTATGGCACTAGAATAAAAGGGCAATAAAAGAAAGTCATATAGAACAAAGAATCATTTGTTGTTAAAGTCATAGTGGAGAACTGCAAAAAGGGAAAGAATCGAAGTATCACATGGATTGACTACAAAAGAGCATTTGATAGTACCCCACATTCATGGATAAAAGAGTCCTTAAAAATGGATAAGATACACCCTGCACTGATCGACTACATTACAGTGACCATGAAACAGTGCCAGACCACTTTGCAATTAAGCCACGATAAAAGACAAATTATTATTGCAGGGATAAAAATTCAAAGTGGGATATTCCTAGGTGACTCTGTCACTGCTGCTATTCTGTCTTGCCCTTAACCCATTAAGCTGTCTACTTAACAGTTTAGGCCATGACTATAATTTGTCTCATAGAAAAAGTGTAAAGAATTCTCATCTTCTCCTTGTCATGATTTAAAACTGCATAGCTCATCAGATGAGGAACTGAAAGCACAACTGCAAGTTGTCAAAACATTCTCAGATGATATAAGAATGTCATTTGGTTTTGATAAATGTGCAAAAGCAACCTTTACAGCAGGAAAACTGCAGCATTAAAAAACATTAGTTTGGGACAAAAATGTGATATAAAAGAACTTGAGCAAAATGGAGTTTATAAATATTTGGAAACTGATGAAGGATCAACAACAAAATATGAACAAATGTGAATAAACCTTAGTAAGGAATACTTTAGAAGACTTAAATTAATCCTGAAAACAGCGCTGACATCTAGGAACAAAATTCAAACTATAAACCAATTTGTTCTTCCTGTCCAAACTTACAGTTTTGGAGTGATTGACTGGCCCCAAAACCTGCTGGATAGATAAGATAAACAGGAAAACAAGAAGGATGCTTCATGCTCACCAAATGATTTATATAAATCAGTGCATACCAAGATTTCCCATTCCAAGGGTGGTATGGGCATCCTTGAAATTGATTACATGTATAGATCTACAATCGTGGGACTGCACACATATCTGCTGACCTCAAGACTCAAACATAGTGAAAGTTTTGAAACATAAGGATAATACATCTAGGATGATTTCTCTGTTTAATCTAGCAGAAGCATATCAGCATTAAGCAGGAATGGAAATCAAACCAGTAATAGATAAAAATCAGGCAGCAAATGAATGTGCCAAAAAAATAACATATACAAGGTGAAGGACCAGATGAGAAGGCCAAAATGTGGAAAATGCATAAATATAGCTGCAAATACCAAAAACCTCTGGAAGAACCTCATGTTGATCAGGACCGAATGCAGCAATGGTTAAGGAGAGGTGAATTCAAATCAAGAGATGAAAGGTTAATATTGGCGTCCCAAGATGGTGGGCTATGTACACATTGGTTTACAAAGTCCATTGAACATGTGGGAGAAATGGACAAACGTAGGTTTTGTAAAACAGAATTGGAAACAGTTGCACACCTCGTTGCTGGTTGCAACATACTAATGGCAGGACAACTTTATACTGAAAGGCATAATAATGTGGCAAGACTGTTGCAGTGGAGATTGTACAAAAGTGGCTTAAAAACACTGGAAACATTAGCCACAAAGCATCACAGAAAATTTTTATTTATTATTTATTTATTTATATTTGTTGACCGGGAGTGTCCGACTGGACATAGGTCCATTTTCAGTGGAGGCCCGGGGAGAAAAGCTCCACAGTTAAAATAGACAGTAGTTACATTGGATTACATAGCTATTAACAATTTACATAGCAATTACTTACAACATATTTACAGATGAAGAACATAGTAAATCAGTAGACAACTAGAATCTTTATCTGTGAAGTACATAACAGACATTAACAAATGTAACAATGAGAAGTTCCTGCTGTATAATAAGTACTAGGCGTATGAGCATCTGAGCTTGCTATCATCATGGTAGTTAGTGGAGTGGAAAGAAAGGTAGTGGTTGGATGGGGTGGGTGATATTAGAGTGGGAGTTGCAAGGGCATAGCCAGCATGTTTTTAGGTGCGCTTTTAGTAAAGTTTTGAAGTGGGTGCATGATGGTATGGAGGTAATTGTGGGAGGGAGGGGGGAGGGAGTTCCATAATTTGGCTATGGTGCAAGAGAATAGTGCTTCACCAGCAGAGTTATTGGCTTTAGTGATCTGCAAGTGATTTTTGTTGCTGGATCTTAGTGGTCTCGTGGTGCGATAAGGTTGGAGTAGATTCTGGAGGGATGGGACATTTAGTGGATGGTTTACTAGTTTGTGGTCGATTGAGAGCTGATACCATTGAAGGAGGTGAGGGAGTTCAAGCCAGCCCAGTTCAGCAAGTGAGAGACAGTGGTGACTACGGTAGGATGCCCCTGTGGTGAATTTGGCAATTTTGTTGTAGCAGGTCTCTAGCTTGTTTAGATCACATTGCCTTAGGTTGGTATATATATTGGAGAGGCATAAAGTAGGGTGGAGATAAGGTGGGAATTTGCTATTGAAATCTTTGCTGCTTTGGTGAGAAGTTGCTTATTTCTGTATAGCACTCCTAGTTTTGTGTGGACTTTTTTTATGGTCATGGATATGTGAATGTCAAATTTTAGTTTATTGTCGATTTCCACTCCTAGCAATTTGGTGTGTTCTGTTGGGTATATAGTGGTGTTGTCTTTTGCTGTAATGTTAAAATGAGAGTTGTTTTGAGTATGTTTGGTGGGCTGGAAGATGAGTAGTTTAGTTTGGGTTGAGTATTAATGGGACATCGGATAACCAAGTTTCAACAGAGGAAAAGGCTTCCTGTGTGCTTTTTTGCAGTTTGGGTAGGGACTGGGCTGAGCAGATGATGGTTGAGTCATCTGCGTATTGTATGAGTGTGCCATGTTTGGTGGCAGAGGCTAGATTATTGGTGAAAACAGAGAAGAGTAGGGGTCCAAGGATGGATCCTTGGGGAACCCCTATGGAGACAGGTAGTTGGGGAGATATGTCATTCTTCCATACAACAGATTGTTGGCGGTCAGACAGGTAACTCTGAAACCAGTTGGTGACTGATTGTGAGAAGGATAGGTTATTGAGGACAGAGATAAGTTGTTTGTGTGGGACCATGTTAAATGCTTTAGATAGGTCTAGGAAAGTAGCAGAGGAGAGATAGCCATTGTTTTTATGCTGAAGGATAGTGTTAGAAAGGAGAGTAAGGCAGTGGTGGTGCTATGGTTTGGTCGGAAACTATGCTGAGTATTGGAAAGGAGGTTGTTAGTAAGGAGGTAGTCTGAGACCTGAGAGTGTATGCATCTCTCTAGTATTTTGGAGAGAGAATAGCTATGGGGCGGTAATTGGTTAGTTCTGTGGAGGGACCGCCTTTGTGGAGGGGAATTATATGTGATACTTTCCACAGTGTGTGAACGTAACTTTCTGACAGAGATCGGTTAATCAAGATGGATACTGGGTAGGCCAGAGCATCAGCTGCGATTTGTAGGTATTCACTTGGGAGTTTGTCTGCTGCTAATCTGGTGGGCTTAAGTTTAGGTAAGAGTTTTTTTTTTATGTTGGAGGTAGGTACAGGAGAAAGAGAGAAAGCAGTGAAAAAAATGAAGTTTACATCACATGAGATCGCCTATTACCAATAGTTCAAAAATGGATGCTAAAAAAACAGACATAGTGGTCCATGAAAAGAAAAGAAGACAAATGTAGCATTGATCTAGCCACACCCATTGACTATGGTGTCTTACATACAAAGATAGACAAAGTCATAAAATATCAGGATTTGCACACAGAAATGAGGGCAATGCGGAGGAAAGATACCCAGACAGTTCCAATAGTAGTGGGAGCAATGGGTCTTATAAAAAAGACTTTACAATCGTATTTAAATATATTATCAATACATGGAACCCCATACAAATTGCAGGAGTCATTACTGGGCACACTGTGGGTGCTGCAAAGAGCACTTCTGGCTGACAAAGATTGAAACAATACTAATTTCATGAACTTTAATCGTACTTTGACTTAGAAATGGGGTCCATTCACATCATGGTATGAGAAACACAAAAGACTTGGGAGAAATTAAAAAACAAATAAAAAAAGAAAAATATTCTGCATTATTTTAAGAAATGTAGGGCACAAAATGACATGTTACAAGAGAAGCATTTGGGCAGAAATTAATACGAGTTTTAAAAATAGAAGATTTGTGTAGTTACCCATTAGAATATCAAGGACAATGGAAAAGGTGCGTTATTGTATTGAAATGAACTACTCCAAGTCTGGCAGAAGAGGGAAAAAAAGGCAATAATGGAAGATTTGTGGCAGTGATGGGGATATTGACAAGGGGAAGACTTACGCTCATGTGCCTCTTTACTCTCCCTTAAATTGCAGTTATGGAAAGTCAAATGATTATGGAAGAAATCATCCAGCAGTTCAACTTATTTCAAAATGATGTCTGGAATTTATTTTGCAGCACTGAAGATGTGTCTGGAGACCTTAGAAAAGAAACTATAACTGTATAAGTTTTAAAGACATGTATGGAAAATGTTATTTTAGGAGCAGCAGTTCAGTGGGAATTTAGGTATTGTTCTCAAAGATACAAAAGCTGGGCTAGGTTGGACTGAAACTTTCACCAGAGCACAGGCATTTGGTTGAAAGACTTTAATCTCCTCCAGTAACAATAAATGATCATGCACATATAACAGGTAAGGTACAGATACAAGAAACTAAAATAAAATAAATAAATTTTCCCATATATTTATTTTTAAAAGGGAATTTATGGAATGCAGAAAAAATGTAATTCAAGAGTTACTAGGGCAGACAGAATTCTT